>NC_051070.1:70604989-70642990 GCF_004664715.2 Peromyscus leucopus
CTAGTTTATTTATTTTGGAAATTAGCCCTCTGTCATATGTGGAGTTGTTGAGAATCTTTTTCCATTCTGATCATTTCCATTTTGTCCTATTGACAGTATCCCTTGCATTACAGAAGTGTTTTTTCAGTTCATGTGGTATCATTTATTAATTGCTGATCTTAGTCCCTATGCTATTGGTGTTCTGTTCAGAAAGTTGTCTCCTGTGCCAATGGTTCAAAGCTATACTCCACTTTATCTTCTGTTAGGTTCAGTGTATCTGGTTTTATGTTGAGGTCTTTGATCCACTTGGACATGAATTTTGAACAGGGTGATAGATATGGTTCTATTTGTATTCCTCTGCATGTTGACATCCAGGTAGACCAGCACCATTTGCTGATGATGCTTTTTTCTCATCATATATTTATGACTTCTTTATAAAAAAAATTAGGTGTCCATAGGTGTGTGGATTTATGTCTGGTCTTTGATTTGATTCAACTGATCACCTGTCTTTTTTTTTTTTTAACACCAATACCATGTTGTTTTTATTACTATTGCTCAATAGTAGAGATTGAAATCAGGAAACCTCCAGATGTTCTTTTATTGTACAGGATTTTACAGGATTGTTTTAGCTATCTTTTTTTTTTTCATTTTTCCATTTTTCCATTTTCCATATTGAGTCTTCTTCTTTAAGACCTGTAAAGAATTGTGTTGGAATTTTGATGGGGACTGCATTGAATCTTTAGATTGCTTTTGGCAAGCTGGTCATTTTTACTATGTTAATCCTGCCAATCTATGAGCATGAGAGAACTTTCCATCTTCTGATATACTCCTCAATTTCTTTCTTCAAAGGCTTGAAGTCTTGTCCTACAGGTCTTTCACTTGTTTGGTTAGAGTCACCTCAAGATATTTTATATTATTTGTGGCTATTGTATAGGGTGTTGTTTTCCTGATTTCTTTCTCATCCCATCTGTCTTTTGTATATTTGGAGGGCTACTGATTATTTTGAGTTAATCTTGTATCCATCTACTTTGCTAAAGGTGTTTATCAGCTGTAGGATTTTCCTGGTAAAATTTTGGGGGTCACTTATGTTTACTATCCTATGATCACGCCTGCCTTCTTCAGAGTCTGACCATCTGCATGTGGACATGTCTCCTGTTCCTGGGATCATACAACTCTCAGTTTACCCTCTTCACTGATGCTATTTTTTAAATTCAGATCCCTGTATTTTAGTCTTATTCATTACAGAGTAAATCAGTGTCTCCTCCACTTTTATTATTCTTATTATTATGTTCTTATTATCACTTTCAGTAAAATTTTAGTCAATGCTTATAGATTTATTTTGAATTAAATTATATAAGTCTAATAAATAGCACATGATAAGAAATAACATCTTATTTAGAGGTTTAATCTCCATGATGTATCACTTTCAAAGTGATTTACCTTTACACGCCACTCAATCTAGACTGTCATGTCTTCTGACCATCTTGCATTTCCTCCATCAGGAACTAAATGAGTGAAGGGGGTTGCTTTTGTGTGACATGTGGAGTTATGGCCTGAAGTCACCTTTGCTGATGGTGTTGGTCCACTAGGGGGCACTGCAGGCTTCCCGGAAATGGCTTTGTGAAGTGCCTGAAGAGTTGGGCAGTTTAAAGAGACCAGAGAACATGTGAGGCTGTCAGTCACAGACAGCAAAGTTTATTCCTGGTTGTTAGCTGTGCTGTTCTGTGGAACTATAAAACTTGAGGTGACTGGAAATCCACTGTGAGGATGATTCCATGAGGAGAGATAAGGAAATAGAATTGTACTAGTCAACATGATCTCTGAAGCTCAGGAGAAAACATCTAACTCCATGACTTCAATTTTTAACATTTTATGATGGAAATCTCCAGAGTTCACGGACCCAGAAACTATTCCAATACCTGTGATAGCCAAACTTTTCATTGACTCCTCTCAGACTAGCAGGAACACGAATAATTAGTCGAAGGGAGGAAAACAATAAGGCACAAAAAGAGAAGAAGAAAATACAGAGAATACTATTGAACTTGACCAGCAATGTGTGCGTCTGCAGGGTGCAGGGAAGGGACTTGAAAAGGACAGAGGTAGAAAATGAATCAGGGTGAATGTTGTGTTTATAACCTGATTGTTTTAACAAATGAAAGTTTCATTGGAAACATTTCTTAGCAGTTGGTGATCTGCTGATTTCAAGAAAGTATATTTATTCCTCAGCACACATTGCACATCATCAAAGAGTTTTCTTTTATCAGAATTTTCATACAACTGATTTTTTAAATTCTGTAAAATTATGTAAAATAGCTTACTCGCTGTATCCTTCTAAGTTCTATGATGTATGAAGATCTCGGCTCTTTCCTGACATATCAACCCCTCCTTCTCACAATTTCCCTCAAATATCTCTTACTTTAACTGTTACAACATACAAACAAACAAACAAACTCTTTTTTAGTTTTTAAGCTGTAGATGACATAGCTTCCTGTTCCCTGCAGGGTTTTCATCCACAGCTAGGGAGCAGTTATTGTGAGGCCTCACCGGGCTGCTGTGGGTGGGGTTTTCCATCAGGATGAAAGAGCTCAGATTTTATTGGTGCTCAGTGGGTGAGGGAGAGCCTGCTCATGGTTGGAACTAAGCTAGACACTGTCTGGAACTGGGGTGAAGGAGTCTCAGCAGTTTTACAGGATCCATGGAGAGGAGGCTTGGAGCTGTGCTGGGGCTGCTGTGGGTGCAGGTTTGCTGTGAGTTGTGGCTCTTCCAGATGGGTTAGGGGTGTTCCAGAGCTGCCAGTGGGAGGGGCAGAACAAAGCTGACCCAAAGCTCCTCATGACTGTCTCCCGGGATATCTGGCAAGGTGGAATCTGCAGAAGGATTGTCATTTTTTTTTTCCTTTCTCTCCCTGCAGGGGTGAGAGGGATGCAGGTGGAACAGAATCCTCCAGCCCTCAGTCTCCAGGAGGGAGCCGGCTCTTCTCTGACATGCAATTTTTCTATAACCATGACAAATGTACAGTGGTTTTGGCAGAATCCCGGTGGCAGCCTCCTCAGTCTGTTCTTCATGACTCCAGGAACAAAAGAGAATGGGAGATTAAACTCAACATTTGACTCCAAGGAGCGCCACAGCACCCTGCACATCAGGGATGCCCAGCTGGAGGACTCAGGCACCTACCTCTGTGCTGCTGATGCACAGTGCTCCCAGCAAGCCTGCAGCCTGGCCCCAAACTGCAGCTGTGTGTGCAGCTACAGCCCTGCCACAGGCAGACTCTGCAGGAGGCTTTGCACAGCTGTGGGGTTTCTAAGTTATGCTGTATCTCTGTTATCTCCACTAACATAGACAGTTCAGGATTGCTACTTCCCACCAGTGCACCCTTTCCTTACAGATTCCCGTTTTCAGGAAGAAGTTCTCATGAAGAGTACTGGGACAACTGACAAAGATGACAAGGTTCACAGTGCTGTCAGGTAGACCCACTGCACAGTGTTCACTTCTCTTAAATTATTGCTCTACAAAGGCTTCAAACAGACGTGCTCTTCAGCAAACAGAAAAGAGATTACTCAACGTTTCAGTCAATTGCATATCTTTCCATTATCACAAGAATGGGACTTTTATTAGGTTTTTTGAGAATTTCATACAATGGACTTTGATCATATTCAGTTCTCCACCAATTCCTACCAGTCCCACCCCTCATCTTTACTTTCGAGCTTTTCTTTCTTTGTTTCTGGAAAAAAACAAAACTTTCAATTATGGTTTGTGCTGTCCATACCTCTTGAACGTGTGGCCTTCCCTGGAGTGTGGTTGACCTCCTGGGGTCTTACCCTTAACGAAAAAAGTTTCTCACTGTTCTATTTGCTATCCAATGTCGTTATCTCCTTAGTTAAGGATGAGACTTTGTACTCATACCCCATGCTAGAATTTTGTGTAGCTTGGGCTTGTGTAGGTTTGTGTATTCTATTCCAACGGCTTTGAGTTCATATAAATTAATTCTCCTTATAATTGAAAATTCATTGATAAAATTTGTCCACAAGCATTGTCATTTACATCCAGAATATATGGGTTTGAATGAAAATTGCCCCGATAGGCCCATACAATTGCATGCTTTGTCCTCAGTTGAAGAACTGTTTGGAAGGCATTAGGAGGTGTGGTCTTGTTGGAGGAAGTGTTGGAGGAGGTGTGTCACTGGAAGTGGCTTGGGGTTAAAAAGTCCACACCAGACCCAGTGTCTCTTTTTCTGCCTGCTGTCTACTGATCAGGATCGAAAATCTCTCAGCTATTTCTTCAGGACCATGCCAGCCTGCTGCCATGCTCCCAGTCATGATGATAATGGACTACCCCTCTGAAACTTTAACAAAGCCCCAAATTATATTTCTTTTATAAGTTGCTTGGTCATGGTGTCTTTTTATACCAATAAACAGTAACTAAGATACAAATAATGAAGCCATTTTCACTTTGTCAGGTCTCCTCAACTTACAAAAAAATGTCTGAGATATTAAACCATTACTATATAAGTCTATGTTTATAATAAAAGAAGACTTACACAAAACTCATTTGTATTAGGAGTTAAATCATTTCTGAAACATTGCTCCACTACAATCATCAAACCTAGATTTAATAAAGCCTGTGTCTTCAACTGTTCATTAGATGTGTCTGCTGCTATTGTCACAGTACATGAAGTAGCCACAAGAACTCAAGTGTCAGCTTTGTCATTTCCCAAATTCAGAAATTGTCACATGTTTACTTAGAGTTTTGTATTTCTGAGAAGCACCTGACATCATCCAATTATACAACTTGAAAAGAAAGTTGCTAAAAGAATAATATTGTAAACACTAGTGAGTGAAACTGTACAAGGTGAAGTTAGAAATGTCACAGGATATCATACATCATTGCACCAAAACCCAAGATACACCAACAGAGTAAGTCAGTATTTTTTTACAATTTTATCATTTTTTGAATTGTTTATACAATATGTTTTGATTATATTCTTTTCCATACCTTAAGTCCTCCCAGATCCTTCTCATCTCCCTACTTGCCCAACTCAATATTCTCTCAAATAATCCTGAAAATCCAAAAACAAACAAACAAACAAACAAAAAAAAAAAAACAAGGCAACACAACCTTCCTCCAGGGACAAAACTCGTTAAAGAATAACAACTATAACTAAAGCATACACACAAAAATGTCTGTGTTGGACGTTGAAGAAGGGGAATCATAAGCTAGAGGCCAGCTTAGATTTCATAGCAAGATTTATTTATCTCCATTCAATGGGATGGAGTGTGTCAGCTCATCCAAAAGTCAGTGGTTCTATTGCACCCTAACTTGATGCTATATCGTTTTATTCTAGCCTTGGACCAGCCTTTCTGCAATGCTCTCTGTAGGGCTTGTGCTATACATGCATCAGTTGACTAGGTACCCACCTGTAGCAGGCTTTCTTGGACCTCCAGCCTCCAAATCATGAAAAGGTGACTTATTACTAATAATCAATGCTCTGCCTTAGCTTAGGCTTGTTTCTAGCTTTTTAAAAAAAACTTAAACTAACCCATTTCTTTTCATCTATATGCTTCCCTGAAGCTTGTTTACCTCATCTGTGTACTGTACATCCTGCTTTCCTGCTTCCTCTGTGTCTGTCTGTCTGGCCCTGGCTGGCTCTCTCTTTTTTACTCCCTCATTCTCATCCCAGAAACTAGATTCCTTTTCCTACTTATTCTCTCTGCTAGCTAGCCCTGCCTATCCTTCTACTCCCCAGCTATTGGCTGTTCAGCTTTTTATTAGACCAACCAGGTACCTTAGGCAGGCAAGGTACAGCAAAGGTAACACATCTTTATCTAGTTAAACAAATGCAGCATAAGCAAATGTAACACACCCTTACATATTCTGCAATACAAACAAACACAACACATCTTTACGAAGTTAAACAAATATTAACTTCCACAACACCCCATGGTCAGTTGTTCTCTGCATTTTGACTAGTTGTATTTTCTTTTCTCATCTTCTACTGCTGCAAAAAGGACCTTCTTTGATGAGGTACACTTATTTGTGTGTAGCAGGCTTTTTCTTTTAGGCCACCAATCAGCTCCCAAATCATTACAGAGAGATTTGATTAAATATGAATGCTCGACCTTAGCTTAGGCTTGTGTCTTGCTAGCTCTTATAACTTAACCCGTTTTTCTTTATCTACATTTTTGCCTCAGCAGTTTTTATTTCCCCCCTTCTTTCTGTATATCTTACTTTCCTGTTGTCTCCATGGTAGATGGCTGGCAGCTGCCTGGCTTCTGACCCTGGGTGTGTCTCTGTCTTTCTTCCTCTTTCTCTTCATTCTTTTCTTTCTCACAAGTCTAGATTTATCCCCTCCTTTTCCCCTCTGCCTGCCAGCCCTGCATATCTTTCTCCTGCCTAGCTATTTGCCATTAACTTTTTTTTAGACCCATCAGGTATCTTAGGCAGGCAAGCTGAAACAGCAACACATCTTTACATAATTAAACAAATGCAGTGCAAACATATGTAACAGATATTTCCATCATTAACTAAGATAGCAGAAACAAATGTAACACATCTTCACATAGTTTAAGTAATATTCTGTAGCATAAACAAATGTAACATCTTTACACAGTTAAAATAATATTCCACAACATCTGTGGCCATGAGGATAAGTATTTAGAATGCAGTTAGGGATTACAATGGCTTAGGAAAATGGCATTGTGTGGTGGTATTGTGTTCCCCAAAATATTATGTACTCTAATAAATTTATCTGGGGTCAGAGAACAGACAGCCACTAGATACAAAGGCTAGAAAATGGTGGCACTCACACCTTTAATCCTAGCATTCCAGAGATAGAAATCCCTCTGGATCTCTGTGAGTTCAAGGCCACATTGGAAATAGCCAAGCATGGTGACACACACCTTTAATCCCAGAAAGCCAGCCTTTAATCCCAGGGAGTGGTGGTAGAAAGCAGAAAGATATATAAGGCGTGAGGACCAGAAACTAGAGGCATTTGGCTGGTTAAGCATTGGGCTGGTTAAGCTTTCAGGCTTTGGAGCATCACAGTTCAGCTGAGATTCATTCTGGATGAGGACTCAGAGGCTTCCAGTCTAAGGAAACAGGACCAGCTGGGGAACAGGCAAGGTGAGATAGCTGTGGCTTGTTCTGTCTCTCTGATCTACTAGCATTGACCCCAATAACTGGCGTCAGGTTTGATTTTATTAATAAGAACCTTTAAGATTCATGCTACAGCATTGGGTAGTTTTCTTTTAGAGTTCCTGACTCTAAAAGAGTCATGAGTAGTTGGTGAAGTTGACAGTACCCTCCCACTGAGTGAGCTGTAAGTCCAGTTCAATGGTTGTTGGTTACCTCCAAGACCTAAGTGACACTATTGGTGATTTGGATGCTGGACATTGTTGGGGCTCTTAGGTATTACAGCTGGGTAGGAATATTGGCTGCCTTTTTCCTTGGCTGGTTTCAAAATATCTCTGAATACTATGAGAGTCCTCAGGAAATAGATTCCTAGGTCAGTTGTAGACTATCATTCCAAGTCTATGTACAAAATATATAATATTTTGATAATAGGGACTTATCTTCAAATTTGTGAATTAACTAAAGACAATAACAATAGTCTGTGTTATTTGGGGAGTCCTGTCTTGGGCTGTCATGACCCAACACTTGAAGTGAGGTTTCTCATGCCAGGTATTATGCTAAACAGTCTATGGCTCTAGGGGAGCATTATCACCCCACATGGCATAACATCATTTTGATTATTTATTTATGTATACACAGGCACACACACACACAGACACACATACTCACACACACACAACATGTATTTGGGGTAAATAGAAAATAATGATTACCTGTGACTTTTTCAAACACTCTTAATGTTATTTATCCCTCCTCTCTCCCTCTCCCCCTACACTGGTCTCTGTCCTCACTCGCCATTTAAAGCCCCCTTCACTTTTCGCATTTCCACTTCATAGAAACCGTGTCCTTCTATTGTTTCTTTTTCCCATACCTTCTTAGTCCCTGTTTACTGTCCTGAGGTTCATTTAGGTAATTCCCATTGGAGAACATTTCTATAGAACTGGTGGGTTTTGTGGGAATGGGGGTTGTCTTGTGTTGGCCTTTAATAATGCACGTGTGCTTGTGATATGATGTAGGCATGTAGACTTCTTTCATTGTGTCTGATATTGTAGCCTGCCTCTGTTGAGTAGAATTTTGTTTCTGTTTTTGCTGTTGCTCAGATCAGGTTGGTTTCAGATCAGGTTTGAAGGGTTGGTAGGGCAGTCCTTCAAATAGAGATACCCATTATTGATGGCGGGGATGAGAGTGATTCTAATTCAATGATTATCAAGAAAGTGTGTGACTATATGTCAGATCTATGTCTGTGTGCTGGTGTAAAAGCTGTTCAAGTCCAGCTTTTCCTGGGAATGTGGGAATGATATGTAGAGGTTCTGGGCATCTTAACACTCTAGGTTGGTATGAAAGCTGCAGGACGCAAAGTAGTCTTTCTGTGAGTGTGGGGAAGATGTGGGTGGATGGGATCTGAAACACTCAACTGGCTGGGCTGGTGCACAGGTGGTGTAACCATAGGTAGGCCTGGGAGTGTGAAGATTGAGTGGAATATTGGGGATCTGGAGCACTCACCTTCTTAGACTGATTCACAGGCTATATGACAAAGCCAGGTCCAACAATGTGGTCCTCACATGGGTGAGTACAGAGTTAGTGCTCTCGTCTGGTTGAGCAGATGCACAGTCTGTATGATCACAGCTAGGTTGGAAGAGTAAGGATGGCAGAGGTGGGCAGAATCCTCACTAGAGTAAGTGAAAAACTGAACTAGATTTCTGCAGTTAGAAATATGACCACAGGGTGGCAGTGCACCTCAGCTGATGCACCAAAAGGACATCTTAGTGAATTTTAAATGAACAGGCTTTTTCTTATTGGCTGGGCAAATAACTCGGCATGTATGATTGTTATAACAACAAAAGGCCAATTGGAACTTTCAAGATGCTCAGCTGGCTGGAGACTGAGCACCTACAACTGATTCGAGTAAGAAGCACAATGAAGACAGCTGTTTATGCTTTATTCATTTTCCTCTGGCTGCAGATGTACTGTGAGTTGAGGACTGTGAGATGACTGGGTATGTTAGTGGGAGGTCCATGGATGTTCAGAAAAATGGTTCATTTGGATTTTATTTATTTACTACAGGAAAAAAGATAAGGAAGAAAAATTATTTGATAACCTTTCTCCCTTCTCTCCATCTTTCTACACAGGGGAGAGCAGAGGTGAGAAGGTGGAGCAGCATCCTTCCACCCTGAGTGTCCAGGAGGGAGACAGCGCTGTCATCAACTGCACTTACACAGACAGTGCCTCAGCCTACTTCCCTTGGTATAAGCAAAAGCCTGGGAAGCATCCTCAGTTCATCATTGACATCCGGTCAAATTCAGAAAGAAAGCAGGAGCAAAGACTCACCCTTCTATTGGATAAGAAAGCCAAACACCTTTCCCTGTACATCACAGCCACGCAGCCTGCAGACTCAGCCATCTACTTCTGTGCAGCAGATACACACTGCTCCCCAGACACCTGCAGCCTGTCTTCAAACCTGACACCAGGGCTGGAGTGGCACCCTTTTTGCTATATCAGACATTCTAGGACAACATTTGTCACATTGTTTGAGAGTAGAAACTAACATACAAATATTAAAAATATATATGAGTAGGTCAAAATGACCAAGGAAGTTTAGATTATACTGTTGATTGATGCTTAATGTTTTTTTTTAAATTCACATTTATTGTGTATATTCAGCATGTATTGTGCACTGTAATATCTTAGTTTAAATAAACAGTGGAAAATGAACAATTTGAGGAGTAGGTTCAGACAGCAACATCTGAAGTAAAGGGTAAGCTTTCATCTCCTTTCTGTGTGAGTTGATTCTAGCATGTCCATGTGTATGGCAATCCAAAAGGTCTGTATTACAGATTCTTACAGGAGTTGGTGGTACTCTGTTTCAAACCTATGCTGTGTGCTGTGGCCCCAGTGTTCTAAATGACTAACCTGACAAGCAAGGCATGCCCACTGGTACAGTAGTGACCTCATGATTTGTAGGGGTGACCAACTACTTCTCCTGGGATTGAGGCCTGCTATGTAGGAGGATGAACATATGCAGTGTGTCAGTCTGTGCAAAAGTCTAAGGCTATGAAATTGTAAAAATAAAAAAGAAAGAAGAAAGAAAATATTGCTTTGGGAAATGATTCTACATCTTATATAGGGAAATCGTATGAACAACACATTCTGAAGCAACTTCAGAAGTTCTAAGTTAGGATAATCCACATGGGCTCAACATTCATTACTTTGAACAGTAAGAGACAAAGGTTCTGAGCCAAAGGCTGGTATTTACAGGTTACATTTATAAGTTAAAAACAACAAGAATTAGGAAACAGATGTGGACAAAGGTGAGGGAAAATTGTTTTGTGAGACAATAAATTCTGTCAGTGATAAAATATTACTAAGAACAAATTAAAAAATAGAAGGAGCTCCCACAAAAAGGTGGCAGCCGTGAAAACCAGACTCATGAGTAGAAGCTTTGACAGTTGAAGGTAGAAGCTTTTCTGAAGACACTTATGTGAGCTGACTGCCTTCAATGCCCTTGTCAGGTCCGCAAGGAAGAGTCACAAATGTCACCCCAAACCCAAATGATAGTCAGCTTTGTGATTTCTAAAAGCATGTACCACTGGTCACAATGACATTTACAGAAGAGTTAAGAAAATGGTCATAGCCTACATTTGATAAAGAGCATGTCACAACGTGTGAGTCCTGGATGCCAGACACATCTTCTGACAGTGTTGCAAGACACCAATGACCTTCTAAGTAAATGGGCAACATAAAACCATTATTTCAAATTTCTAGAAGGTAAAAAGAGCAGATTTTAATGATTACACATTCCCCAGGCCAGTTTGTAATCACTTCATTTCACAATACCTGTAAGAAAATTTAAAGATTTATTTATTTTATTTTATGCTTGTGAGTGTTTTGCCTGCATTTGTGTTTAGGTACCATATGTGTGCCTGGAGCCCATGGAGGTCAGAAGAGAGTCAGTTTCCCCAGAACTGGAGTTACAGATGGTTGAGAACCACTATGTATGTTCTGAGAATCAAACCTGGAGCTTCTGTCAGAGCAACAAGTGCTTTGAAGTCCTGAGCCATCACTTTAGGCCTGCATAATATCTTAATACAAATTCAAATATGTGAATATGAACTGGTAAAATTGACTTCTTGTCTTCAATTTACCCCATGATAAAAAACCAAAACAAAGAACCCATCAGTTGCTCTACTATAAAACTTTCAAATAAGGTTGAATCCTAAGAATGACAACATTGAATATATTAATGACCATTGCTTATTTCCTTTATGTTCGCAAGAAACACTTAAAATTTGACATGTGCCTTATGAATGATTTCAAAATGATAGCACATTTCTGACTTCCGGGAGGTATGCAAGAGACCCTAGTTTAGTCTCTGTCCACCAGGGGGAGGAGTTTCCTAACACAAGATCATCTTTGTGAATTATAAGCATCCTAGGATCACCATTTGATGTCTTTTCATCATTTCTTCATGTGAAGTGTTAAGAACATTACTTGGTGACCCTAAAGATGAATACTTCTCCAGCTTTAGTGACTGTGATGCTCCTGTTCATGCTTGGTAAGTGAAGTGACTTAGAATTTATGCTTTTTCTTTTATTATGTCAAAAATATTTAATCATCTAAGAGCTTTGTTATTAGTGTGACACAGGTATTTTCTTCTTCCTCCAGGGAGGACCCAGGGAGACTCAGTAACCCAGAAACAAGGTCAAGTGACTCTCTCAGAAGATGAATTCCTATTTATAAATTGCACTTATTCAGCCATAGGATACCCGACTCTTTTCTGGTATGTTCAATATCCTGGAGAAAGTCCACAGCTCCTCTTCAGAGTCGCAAAGGCCAACGAGAAGGGAAGCAGCAGAGGTTTTGAAGCTACATATGATAAAGAATCCACCTCGTTCCACTTGCAGAAAGCCTCGGTCCAAGAGTCAGACTTGGCTGTGTACTACTGTGCTCTGGGAGACACAGTGGTGGAAACTGCAGGGGGAGCTGAGCACAAACTCAGCACAGGGGCCTGATGCTGAGCACCTGCCTCTGGGATCTCTTTGGTTCCTCTGCGCTGTGTGCCTCTCTGTTTCTTTAGTTGACTTAAAATTCATACTAATAGCCACAGCAGAAGAGTGAGAATTAAAGTCTTCCACACTCAACTCTTGATTGGGACTAAACCAAAATCCTTTGCAAAAGTGCCTCATGCAGAGCATGAGATTCCCACCCAGTAAAGCCTGTGACTAAGGAAGGTCTCTGCTTGTCGTAGGAGATGAAGTCTGTCCTCCTCATTTTCTTCCACAGTTCTCTGGGAGAGCTAGCTGCATTTTATATTTGCAGGGAACAGGAAATTCCAGGATAGGGGGCTTCTGCATAATGTTTTCTCAAAGTATGAAGGGAGAGGTGATGGGAGAGCACAGTGTCCCCAGTCCTAGGATTCCTGTAGCGAAGGAAGAGAAGGAAGGAAGGGCAGAAGTGCAGAGAGGATTGGAACTTCCTCTGCACAGAGAAAGTTCTCCCTTCTGTTAATTAGATCAGGTCATGCCCAAACACAAGAGTTTGAGAAGCAAGGGTGCAACTTTTTGTGAACTCCAAGTTGTTACAAGGGCAGCTGGCTCTCTTAACAGTCTCAGAAGCAGTTTCAGTGCTTGGGGGAGGGCAAGCATACAACTTAACACCCTATCGCATAAAATACACTGTAAACCAGATACCATCTACACTCTCCCAAAGTGGCTTTCTGTCCCTTCAAGAATACAACACAAAGTTCATGCTGTGATAGACAATGTTGCACAGGATTTGTACAGGCCTGAACTGTCAACATCAGCTATTTGTAGGGAAAGATCCCAGCTCTCCACAGCAGCAATGCTGGTCTCTTTTTGACTTGCTGAACTTCCCAGATGTGGTCCTAGGTCTTTCTGAATAGGAAACACTCTCTGTCCAAAACTTGGTAAACCAGACTCTTGACCATCTTCAAGTCTCAGCTCAGGTGTCACTTCTATGAGGAAACCCACAGATTATGCTGGTCTTCCCATGTAAAGTTTCATGCCCCTTACTCTCTCATAGTCCTCCTGTTACTCTATCATAGCCCTTACTACTGTATCATAACCACCACTTATTCTATCATACCCCACCTCTATCTGCATTATAACCCTCATTTTAAAATATCATAACTCCTTTGTTCCGTTAACACAGCCTTCCTCCATCTCTACCACAGTCCTTCCCCTACTGCCATAGCTCCCACTTACTCTATCATACCCCCTTGCTCCATCATCGCTCTCCCTTATTCTACTTACTCTATTATAGCACTCTGCTCATCTCTCTGATGTGGAGACTCATAAAATTGAACTATGCAGTGCATTTGTGTGTCAGTGTGTAAATTGTTAATTTCACCAACTAGAATAAAAATTCTAAGATATCAAGGTCTTCCATTTGTAGCAGCTTTATTCTTAGCATATAGACTTGTGAATGGTTCACTGTAATCAGTTCAAAATTATTTACTGAATGAATGAGTTAGAAAGTAAACAACTTCTATTCTTATTATTCCTCCCAGAGCAACTTTGACCTCCTGTGTGCTCTCTGTTTGGTTGCATGGTATACTAAGATGCTGTGGGATGTCATTCTGTATGCTGTGAATATGGGTTGCTCTGATTACTTGATAAGTAAAACGCTGATTGGCCAGTAGCAAGACAGGAAGTATAGGTGGGGTAAGCAGACAAGGAGAATTCTGGAAACAGGAAGGGCTGATTCAGGAGTCGCCAGCCAGACACAGAGGAAGCAAGATGACAAGACAGAACTGAGAAAAGGTACCAAGCCACTTGGCTAAACATAGAGAAGAATTATGGGTTAATTTAAGTGTAAGCTAGTTAGTAATAAGCCTGAGCTAATGACCAAGCAGTTATAATTAATATAAGCCTCTGTGTATGTACTTGGATCTGAGCAACAGGACCAGGCGGGACACAGGAAAAACTTCCAACTATACTACAATGCTCTAGGAACTTCTCATCCACATGTACATTTAACTTTCCTGGGCTCATGGATATCTGTCTAATAATTATTCAGAGTCCCAGACTTCCCTCACATAACTAAACTCTCTTTAGCAGCTGTAAATAGAAGGGCTGAATCAAACCCTAATGCAAGTATCCCAGTGGAGAAACCTCAAAAAGTAAAAGAAGGTATAATTAAAAGAGGTGAGAACATATAAGATAGCTCTAAAGTCAGGAAATTATGAGTACATTTTAAATTTTACTTCAAACCAAAGCAAGCAAGAAAGGTCCTAGGGAATTAAAGTAAGACCTTGGGAGACATTTTATAGGAGATTTGGTATTTTTTATATTGCATTTATTTGTTTTCTTTTAAAAACTAAATATAATCACATCACTTCTCCCTTCCATTTCCTTCCTCAAAACCCTCTATGGATGTCCCTTTGCTCCCTTAAAATCATGGTCTCTTTTTATCTGTCATTATTACACAAACAGACAAACACAAACGCAGACACACTGAAACACAGACAGAAAGACAGACACACAGACACACACACACACACACACACACACACACACACACACGCACACACACATGCATGCACACATGCACTCACATACATGAACATGCTGCAGACACACACCTGCCTAAATACATTAATAAAATCTGGGCAATCTTTTTAGTATTATGTATAGGTATATAATTTCAGGGCTGGTCATTTGGCCTTGGTAACGAATTAGGGGGTTCATTCCTGTGGAGGACTATTTCCCACTCCCAGCACTTCTTAGCTGCTGTGGTTGTTTCTCAGTGGGTAGGGTCTCATGAGATTTCCCATTTCCACCTTAGTAAGTCTATTGGTGCTCTACTTCCTCATGTCTTGTTTAGATACAGAGAACAAATGAGGTGCCCAGCTCCAATTGATACATTTACAATGTAACTTCTTCTTCACCGAAGGCTCAGGGGGCAGCAAGGAAGAGAGAGTGGAAAGATTGAAGGGGCTAGAGGACCAGGAAAGTTGCCATGGAATTGTGTCTCTTTAAATGACAGGAAACCTCACTTAAGAGATTTTATTTTAAAAACATAGGGTTAAGGTTACTGTAGTGGCCAATGAACTGGTAAAAATTATCTTCCCTTCACTTTCTCTGCTGTGACTGTAATGTGCTTCCCACACTTATTAGTCATCTGTGTGTGCAGCACTAATTTCACAGGATTACTTACTATTGAAGTACATCCAGACTTGTTTATGTGTGTCAACAAAAGTAGTAATTAATGTCCATAAATAAATATATTTTCAGACCTTCATGAAGAGGTCAAGCAGACCACTTTTGGGAATGCTAACTCTTTCAATTGTAATTCCAAATTCCTGGTGTGTTTTCGGCTTATACCACAGGACCTTTTCCACCAGGACTCCAGCCCATTGGGTTGAACTCACTGTAAGAGAGTCAGACCCCACATAAGTCTATCATCTTTCACCCAGGAACCATATCTGCAAGGCCTCAGTGCCCATGGTCTCACTCAGCAAGACTGAAACAGCTCATGTGTGGCTTTGAGCCTTCTCAACCCCTCCAATCCATCACCTTGCAGCTTCAGCTCAGGATTCAGGATCAGTGGGATAAAGTCTCATATCAAAGACACAATCAACAGCCTAACTCTACATGGAGTGTCTCATAGGAAAAATAGAATAATAATAAAATCCAAAACAATATGTCCTTTCTCCAAAAACCTAACATGTTCTATTGGTTCCCAATGAGAGCAAGTTAGAAGAAACTGGAGAACTTGAATTACAAATAACTATGAAGATGGTAAAAAAATTTGTGAATTACCAAAAAATTCCCTAAATAACAAGTAGTAGACAGAAATGAAATCTTGATTGATCAAAAAAAAAAAAAAAAACAAATAAGTGGCTTAATGAAATAATGTGGATTATTAAGGACATGAAAACTTAATTCAATAAAGAACTAGAAATGCTGAACACCAGGGTTGTTTGATAATGGCTCAAGTAGTTATATTTTATAAATATAACCTAAAATTATATGTGCAGATGTTTTATACTTTTTATATTGAACATGTGTTATATATTTACGATATATACATATATTTTAAGATTCATACATCTTAAAAGAATACATATTATTTTAAGATATATAGTAATAAGATAATATCTATCTTAATATGATACTATATAAGTCTTAATGAAAGAATAAGTTATATATTTCTTTATATATAAAAATATCTATATCTTAAAGGAAGTTAAGGCATTTGGGTTGAAAATGCTCTCCATAAGAACCAGAGACTAACCAAAAACAACAGTACCAGGCATGAAGAACCTGTTTTTGAATGACTGATCAGGGTAGTTAGTCAGAGTCCTAAAACAATATAGATTATTGATGTAGCCTTTAATTGCATCTCAGGGCTGAGTGCCCTTTCGCTGAAGACACCTCACACTGAGGACACATGACTTGGATGATTCCACCTGGATCTAACCTGAAAAGCTCTCTCATATGGTCTATCTTCCAAGGTTTCAGAAAATAGTATGCAATCTGCCAAGTGCATGGGATGAAACAATAAACTGACCTACCCGGTTGTCACATCCATGAACCATGACAATTACCAGTATGGCAAAATATCCATAAGGGTACAATAAGTGGCCCTCACAAGTTGCTGTCTATTTGAGTTAATGTCCACTCACCAGGGAAATCACACCTGGTACTGGAAACCCAGCATGCTTCCTGGGGCTGGTAAGGTCATGTGCCTTAGAGAATAATTTACTACCGCCACTTTGCTAGATGAGCATAATTTCTTACTACGTTATAAATCTTATCCTTTTACTCACAGACAGGTGTAGTTACTCCATTGTATAAATATACCACATTTCCTTTATCCATTCTTCTGGGTTGCCTCTGATATCTGACCATTATGAATAGAGCAGCAATGAACATGGTTGAGCAATGTCTCTCTAGTAGGATGGAACATTCTTTGGGTATATGCCCAAGAGGGGTACAGCTGGATCATAGGAAGATTGATCCCATCATGCTGAGGAACTGCCACACTGATTCCATGGCTCTATTCTTATGAGGAAGTGTTATCAGTCTCTATCATTACTATTCATCCTGTGAATAGTTCTGCCCATGTTCTTGCTTTAGTTGTGTTTTAGAGTCTCTGGTTTATCTTCACAGTAGCTCTCAAGATGCTAAGGGTCATGTTAATCCAGGGAAACAGGAAACTAAAATGAAAGTATAGATCAGAAGCTTTCTTCATGCCTTGATTGTCAAAATTCCAAGTTTATAGAAAAAAGAAAATAAACTGGTAGTCTCAAGAGAGAAGGACTGAGTTTCTCACATAGGCAAGAAACACTAAAGGCCAAAAGATCATAATGACAGGCTTCATGCCCTGAAAGGAAACAACAGCTATCAACCAAGATGACTGTACCTAGAAAACTATCCTTCAAAATTAAAGGCTATAAGGATCTATCCTAAGTATAGTGGAAACAATCTGTGATATCCAAGTCGGCATTGCAGGAGATTCTAAAGGAGTATTGCACACAGGTAAGAAAGCCAGAACAATAGAGAGAACTCTGGAAATAATAGACAAATTACTGAACAATAAACCATTATCTTAGTAAACCAATAATATACCAAGATGAGCAAAGGATGAACAACAAAAGTAATAGAAATAACCAGAGAAGAAAAGAATGTGGAATTGGAGTTACCCTATTATCCTGCAACTGCATGATGGACAGTTGCCCTAGCACCTGGAACTGCCATGGGGTCCTTTGCCTGCATCTTAGAAAGCACAGGGAAAGAGACTGCAGAACTGCTTTAGCCTCTTATGGATGCAAACAATCCCCTCCCTGACCCTTACACAGTCACTGCCACCTTTTCTCCACACAGACACCCTGCTTCCTACAGGGGAGTGTCTGTCCTTCCCTGTAGAGATCAGGCTCTAGTCTCCTTTTTCTGCCTTCTGTCTCCCTATGCTGCTGAAGAAATCTAACAACAGTTTAATTAGCACAGAGAGTAGAACAGCGTTGTAGTTTCAGCTGTGCCCACTCCTCACCATTGCAGGCTATGCTCTCTCACCAAGATGATGGGGCCACCACCAGATGTCTCCCCTTCCTCACACTCCCTTGGTTTGATATCAGAGAGATAGGGGAGAGGAGGGTGGAGGTAAGATGGTTGGGGGAGAGACAAAGGGAGGGAGTAGGGAAGGAGGTGTTTGAACTCGTTTCTGAGACTCTTCAAGGCAGATGCTCAGAAACCAATCAACCTGTGATCAGGCTGGAACTGCATCTCTTGTGATCTGCTCTTCAAAGGGAAAAATGGACAGACTCCTGGGAGTGTGGTTGGTGACACTATGGCTGCAACTGACTAGTGAGTTTGGGTTTCTGGTGAGGGTAACAGGGACAGCAAAGTCCATAGTCCACATCCATGTGAGATGAAGCCTTCTTATTAATCTGGAAATGCAGTTTGAAAATGTAGCCACTGATTCCTGTTCTCTGGCCTGTGTTTCTATGTAGGGGTGAACAGCCAAGTAGGAGAAGAGAATACTTGGAGTCAGGCAGAGGCCCTGCCATGCTGATCTTAATACGTACAAATGAGAGAGAGAAACACAGTGGAAGACTAAGAGCAACCCTCGACACCTCCACCCAGAGCAGTTCCCTGTCCATCACTGCTGCCCAGGCTGCAGACACTGCTGTTTACTTCTGTGCTACAGATGCACAGTGTGCAGCAGGCACCTGCAGCTCTGACACAAACCCTCAGAGCTGTATCCTAAACCCCATTAGTGGATGGAATGGTGTTTTATCATTTCACAATAAGAGTCTACTGGCAATGAAAGAGAATTCTTTCAACTTTGTGATTTTTTTTTTTACTTTATTTTCCTAATCAGTCTTGTGAGGAAAAGGTATAGGAATCAGAGTCTTGATACCCTGACATTCCAGGACGGAGGTGGTACCGACCTCCACTGCAGTTATACAGAATTACACTGGTTTAGGCAAGGTCTTGGGAAATGGTCAGGCTAGATTCTTTTTCAGCTTATATCCTGCTATACCTTTTCCTGTGGATGAAAACAGAAAGGCTTAAAACCACAATATCAAAGAAGGAAAGCTCTCTACACAGCACTACTTCTAAGCCTGAAGACCTCTGTGTCCTCTCAGGCATCAGCATCCATGCTCTGGGCTTTAGAACAAGGGCAGAAGCTTCCCTGTCATTTGTCTCTGCAAACCAGTAATTACTCCATATTCAGTATCTCCTTCCAAGCAGCATCCTGGACAATAAACCTGTGATGTAGCCAGAGGACAGAGATGCCTGTCAATCTCATTATCTGACCCAGACAGTTGCCTGTTCATGGACATAGGTCTACAGAGCTTCTCTTCCATGAATCTCAAAGGTACAGTTGGGACAGGGAGCAGCAGGATTCTAGTATTGGGTGTTAGGGAAGGAGACTGCACAGGTACACATGCTTTTCTGAAACATTATTCTTTGTTGTTCATGGTAATCTAGCCATATGATTGTAAGTGAAATCTATATGTTTTCTAACATAGTCCTTTCTTAGACCAAGATGACCATGAGTTTCATCTCTGTGTCATTTTCAAATTATTAGAAAGAATCTGTGTAGTTAATATCTTTATTTTCTCAAGTCAGTCTGGCCTTCACTAACATCAATTCAAGAAATGGCTGAGCTGACAAGGTTGGGTGATTGGTAATACCTCTTGAAAACACCTTTCTTTTCCCATTAAATTGTCCTCATTATTGTTAAACATTAATGGGACATTATATATAGCCTGTCTCTGTCATATCTATTCTAGTTACATTACTACAATATCTATCTATCCATCTATCTATCTATCTATCTATCTATCTATCTATCTATCTATTGATCTATCTATCTATCTACCTATCTATCTATCCATTTATATCCTACTTCCACTGATAGCAAGGTGTTCCAGCTACTGTTCTTTATAACAGCTCTAGGCAGAGTGAATTTTGCAACATAGTTCTCTTGGAAAACAGTTCAGTTACTCATGTATCTTTGCTTTCTATGTAAATCATTAACCTTGATCTTCAATTTTAATAAAAAAGTTTTCCTGAGATATTTAGCAATTTTGCGTTGACATTTTGGAAGACTCTGAGGGAATTCAAAGTTCATGTGTCTTCTAAGTCAAGGACATGCCATACCTTCCCATTCATTAAGTTCTCTGTAATTCATCAGCATCACTGTCAAGTGTTCTGGGATGAGACCTAGAGCATCTTTAGGCAAAAAGAAGGTGATCCTGATCTAGGGTCTAGCTTGGTGAGTATGCCTGACCCTCTAATCCCTCCACATACCTTCCCCCCAACCTGCTAGATCTAGTTTGGGTTCCACATCTGTATCCAGTGCCCTGGCCTAGTTTGGCCACATCTCCCCATGCTGCAACCAATCTCTAGACTTCTGCCAGGACCTGACAGGACTGACCACAAACCCTGAGGCCTTTCTCATGCCACATCCAAATCCTCTACCCCAGATCTACTCCCACACTCCAGGCCTAGACCATGAGGCACATCCTGCATACCAACCCCGTCTATTCTGTCGTCTTAACTTCGCTTCACCTAAAACATTTCCAACCTCTAGATCTAATTTGCTCATACATTACGTCTCCTGGCACAATCTTCTATGTCCATATCAGACACAGAACTAACGAATGATGACATTTCTAGTTACTATTGCAAAACTGCAAACAGTATGAAAGATCAAGTCAGTATCCACTCTAAAACTCTGTAGAAACATTGGTCAGTGAGAACTACTTTGATGAACCAGGACACAGAATTTAAAAAACAATCATAAGCTTCACCAAAGAATTCAGAGTTTAAAGAGGGCACACACACACACACACACACACACACACACACACACAGAGAGAGAGAGAGAGAGAGAGAGAGAGAGAGAGAGAGAGAGAGAGAGAGTTCAATAAAATGATTTAAGGAGAATTTAAGGAGATTATCAGGAGAAATAATTTAAGAGAATAAATGTCTGAGTGGTGTCCTAGAAAACATAAACATAAAGCTGATGAAAATGAGGAAGACAATCCAGAAAATAGAATTCAATAAAGAGATAGAAACATTGAAGAGATCTCAAGCTGGAATGAAGATGGAATTAAAAAATCTAATAACCCAAGTAAAAAACTTGAAGGAAAGCCTCACAAGTAGAAGGAATCAAGCAGAGGATAGGATATCAGGACCCAAAGTGGAAGATCTAGACTAAATACAAGGATGTTAAAGAGACTGTGGAAAGAAATATGAAACCATGATTATTAAAACACAAATATCATTGGTAATACAAATAGCAACACTAGGGGTTAGGGATTTAGCTCAGTAATAGAGTGCTTGCCTAGCAAGCACAAGGCCCTGGGTTCGGTCCTCAGCTCTGAAAAAAAATGAAAAAAAAAACAAATAGCAACATTAAAATCAGTAACACAATGACCACAATTACACACACATTTCATTAACATCAAATATTGATGGCCTCAATTAGCCAATCAAAAGACAGACTAAATGGATCAAGAAACAAAATCCATTTACCTGCTGCCTACAAGAGACTCATCTTAGTTGTACAGTCACCACCTCAGAGCAAAAGCAAAGACAGAAATATTTCCAATTAGGTGAGACCTGGACACAAGCAGGAGTTACTATCCTAACATCTCATAAAATAGACTTTGTAATTGGAGTATTCCTGTGTCCGCCTGGCTCCTGTAGCTGCTCAGGCCCATTTAAACACACAGAGACTTATATTACTTATAAACTATGTAGCTGTGGCAGGCTTCTTGCTATCTGATCTTATATCTTAAATTAACCTATTTCTATTAATCTATAAGTTGCCATATGGCTCATGGCTTACTGGTATCTTACATCATGCTTCTCCTCATGGTGGCTGGCAGTGTCTCCTCACTCAGCCCTGTTTTACTCTTCTCTGCTTGTCCTGCCTACACTATTCTATACTTCTTGCCTGGCTACTGGCCAATCAGTGTTTTTTTTTTGTTGTTGTTTGTTTGTTTTTTATCAATCAATCATAGCAGCATATATTTACAGCATACAGGACATCCCACAGCAGGACTTCAAACTAGAATCAATTACAAGAGAAAAAGAGTGACACTTTGTTTCAATCAGTCTACAGGATATTCCATTTAGACTCCAAAGATTACATATTAAACTCAGCAGCACATAGAAACCTCTTCAAATTCCAGAATGTCTTGATGTCCTGTGAAATAAAACAAATCGTTTTTTAAAAAAAATTATTCTTCTCTCATCCCAACGGCAGTTTCCTCTCCTTCCTCTCCTCTCAGTCTCCCAACCCCCAATTCCTTTCTCCTCCAGATCCACTGTTCCTCCATTTCCTTTCAGGAAAGAGTAGGCCTCCCAGGTATATGAACCAAACATGGCATAATAAGATACAATAAGTCTTGACTCAAACCCTCCTATTAGGGCTGGGTGAAGGAACCCAGTTAGATGAAAAGGGTCCCAAGAGCAAGTGAAAGTATCAGAGAAACCCCTTCTCCCACTGTTAGAAGTTCTCCAAAACACCAAATTAACAAGAATAAAATATACAGAGGACTTAGTGCAGCCCCATGTGGGGTCAGTCTCTGTGAGTAGCTACAAGACCTGCAAAATTGATTCTGTGGGCCATGTTCTCCTGGTATTCTCTACTCTTCTGGCTCCTACACTTCTTTCTCCCCCTCTTCTGTAGCATTCCCTGAGCTCCAAGGCAGGGATCAGATGGAGATCTATAATATGGACTCTCTCTCTGCCTAGTATTTGGCTGTGGTTCTCTGTATCTATTCCCATCAGCAGCTCGAGGAAGACTCTCTGAAGACAGTTGGGCTAGGAACTAATATTTAAGTATAGCAGAATATTATTAGGAACCATTTTATTTTTTTTTTTAACTATTCTAGGTCTCTGGGCTATCCAGCCTCCAGTTCATGATCTTCCAGATAGTGTCAGGCTTGGACCACTTCTCATCACATGGGTCTCAAATTACAGCAGTCATTGTTTGGCCACTCTCACAAGTTGAATGCCTCCATTGCCCCAGCATATTATGCAGGCTGGATACATTGCAGATTTTGTGGCTGGGTTGGTGTCCCAGTCCCACTACTGGAAGTTGCTTGGTTACAGAAGACGGCTGATTCAGGCTTGTATCATCCATTACCAGGAAGATCCTCCTAACCAGGGTCATCCTCATAGAATGCTGGGAGTTTCTACTGCACTAGCTTTCCACATCACCTCCCCAATGCCCTCCCATTCCAATTATCTCTCCTCCCTGTACTCTTCCCCTCCATCCCACCTTCACCTGATCCTTCCTGTTTCCCTTCCCACACTCCCCAAGCCATAGTGGTTTTATTCATAATACCCAGAAACTGGAAACAATCTAGATGCCCCTCAACTGAAGAATGGACAAAGAAACTGTGGTATATTTACACAATGGAGCATTACTTAGCTGTTAAAAAAATGACATGAAATGCAGGCAAGTGGAAGGAACTAGAAGAAAATCATCCCAAGTGAGTTATACCAGAGCCAGAAAAACAACTATGATATGTTCTCATTTATAATTGGTTATTAGCTGTCAAGTAGACTATAATCGTGTTATAATCCACAGACCCAGAGAGACTGAGTAACAAGGAGAGCTCAAGACTGGGATGTATGGATCTCCCTGGGAAGGGAAATAGAACAAAACAAATCTTAACACATTTAAAAACATTGAACTTCATGTGTCATATCTGATCACAATACAATAAAACAAAATTAATAGCAACTAGATTCCTAGTAAATACACAAACCCATGGAGAGTAAACTCCTTATTACTGAATTGGGTCAAAGAGGAAATTGAGAAAGAAATAAAATATTTGCTGGAACTAAATGAAAATGAAAACACAACACAATCAAACCTCTGGAACACATTGATAGTAATCCCGGAGGGAACTATAAAGCTCTAAGTACCTATAGTAAAAAACAGAAAGAACATAAATAAAAGACTTAAGGATGCAACTCAAAAATTGAAAATCTCCCAAGGATGGGCAAATGGAATATATAGTTATGGAGAGACAGAGGGGAGACCAGAGTGGAAGGATTGGATGAAGTAAGGGAGGGAGGAAGGGGTAAGGGATAGAATATAGGGAAGGACAACTAACACTAAGGGCCATTTGAGGGGTTGTATGGAAACATAATATGGTAGAAGATTCTTAAAATGTATACATATATGAAGAAATCTAAATGGAGTCACCAAATAAGAGGGGAGACAATGCCCCAACTAGATACTGTTCACCATTGAGTGGAACTCCCAGTACCAGGAATGGGTTACATCTAATCAAATCCACAAACAGCTCTGGCTATTGCCAAGGCTATTAGTTGTTGTCCACAAACTGATGGCAAGTTACAATTCTGAAGGCAACATTTACATATCTCATTGAACATGGAGAAGATGAGTGGGTGTCTTGACCTCTATTGACTAGTGTTCATGATACTGGAAGGTATTTTCCATGATACTAGAGGTTAATCCTTCTATATTCTTTACCTTTGACAAGGTTCACCCTTTGTTTAATCACTTCTAGCTAGAAATTGTTCAGAATTTCTGGATGTGCCTGAACCCTCAACCTCCCTACTATATAGGGCGAGGGACCATTCAGACCATCAATGCACCAGAAAACAAAAACATCTGTAACTGTGAAAAAACTAATTTAACACTGTGGTCCTACGTGGAGCTGGAACCTGTCTGGTCTCCAGGACTCCTGGCTTAGAGGATTCACTTTACTCTGATGCTTGCTATTTCACTCTTCAGTCAATTCATATCAGCAGGATACTTTATGGCCCCTGAGACCACTTGGTGGGCATGCTCAAATGGTTTAACTAAATGTGCCTCCTCCAAGACATCCAAAATAGTAATTCCCTTCTGTGTGTACTAGTGCATATCCTGCCCCAGGTTTACTTATATGATGGGGAAGAAGAGGGAGTACATTTAAGATGAACCTCAGGCTTCAACTCGAGAAATGAGGTATACCTCTCCTCATTCCACTTCTGATTGGAGCCAATATTGCTCAGGCAACAGCCATAGGAACATTGGCCCTTAAAATCAGTGATCAAACTTCAAAGAATTAAGTAAGCAAGTGGACCAGGACTGTCTTAGTTAGGATTTCTATTGCTGTGAAGAGACAGCATGACCATGGCAAATCTTTTAAATGAAAACATTTAATTAGGGCTGGCTTACAGTTTCAGAGGTTTAGTCTTTATCATCATGGTGGAATACATGGCAGCATGTAGGCAGACATGGTGCTGGAGAAGGAACTGAGAGTTGTACATCTTGATCTGTAAGCAGCAGCAGAAGACAGTGTACCACAACGGGCATAGCTTGAGCATAACAAA
Organism: Peromyscus leucopus; assembly: GCF_004664715.2. Lineage (NCBI taxonomy): Eukaryota > Metazoa > Chordata > Mammalia > Rodentia > Cricetidae > Peromyscus > Peromyscus leucopus. The sequence continues at coordinate 70,630,438 of NC_051070.1, forward strand.
CTCAAAGCCTGCCTCCACAGTGACACACTTCCTCCAACAAGGCCACACCTCTTAATAGTGCCACTCCCTATGGACCAAGCATTCACACACAGGAGTCTATAGAGGCCATATCTATTCAAAGCACTACAAGGACTTAGTGATATTAGAAAACTCCATATCCAGATGAGAGAAACAAGTAGACTCTAGCAGAAGTAATTCTGGAAACCCAAGGAGGCTTAGATCTTTTCTTGATGAAACAAATAGGATTCTACATAGCTTTAGGAGAGATCTATGGTTTCTATTTCAAGTAATCAGGGATTAGTTTGAGAAAATCTCAAAGAAGGGAAGAAAGGAAACATAAATCAGATAATTGGCATCAGTCTCTCTTACCTGGTCCCCACTTTATTATCAGCATTAGTTATTTCATTGATTCTCATCCTGATGAGGCTAATGGGGAAACCCTGCATCTTCAACTGCATTGCCAACTACATCAAACAGAGTAAACTCAGTTAAGCTTCTGGTCTTAAAGACCATCTGTGTCTCCCGCCTAGGACAAGACAAGGAAATGATGGACACATGCCCATAGAACCAATGGGGAATGTGACAAGGTAAGACAGTGCAGAGGGTCCTTCATCTTGTGTTCTTGCTGGGGCCAGTTTTTTAGGCTTGACTAGAATTTGATCTTCTTGATGAGAGCCCTCTAGACAACTACCCAACTTTCTTTTAGGAACCCAAGATCAAGATGTCCTAGCTAGCTTATCTTAGCTTCTGTGAAACCACTTGTTTGCACAGAACCCTCCTCCAGCTAACTGCTTATCTTAGTAGTTTCTGGGTAATTTTCCACAGGAATCTTCATCAAGGAGATCCTAGGCAATTCTAAAAATGGCCTCAGCAAGAATTCAAGCTGGAGGAATCTTTGCACTGTCTTTCCCTATCACACTCTGTAACAGTCTTAATTTTATAAAGATACTGTGTCATATAATAAATTTTATTTTAAGCGGGTTCTCAAGTCATTTCAGTGAATACAACCAGTGTGTGCCATGTGATTCCATCTGTGGCACCTGTGGCTCCAGCCTCAGCACTAGAGGCTTTTCTTAGGCTCATGTTTATTGCTGTCTAAGCCAAGGGAAGAGGAGCAGGTGAAGCAGCAGTGTGTGGCTAGCCACACTTCCCTAGCCAGCACAGAAAAGCCTTGTGGTCTAGGAACCCAAGAAGCTTCATTTTCTGATTGGGTGGTAGCAAAAGACAAAAGCCAAAACCAGTCTTCCCCAGGGAAGAGCACATCAGTTGTTTTTTCAGTGCTGTGAGCAAGGGCACAGAGAAACCAGTGAACCGACCAATTTATGGGTGGGGAAAAGGTTTTTATTATAGATTTGAGAGAGAGAATAGCCAGAGGTCTCTGCAAAAGTCCAAAGCAGCCATAGCAACTACTCTGGAGCAGAGAGGAGAGGGGCAGACTAACAAGGGCTGGAGATATCTCGTTTAGGAGCAGAGAAAAGAGCAGGAGATGGGAAAACATCCTGGGTATGAAGAAAACCCTGTAGTAGCAGGGTGCAGGGAGGGAATACTGTGAACTGGAACAACCTGGAAGTTTAGGGTATAGGGGAGGTGAGGAAAGCCAGGAGGCTAGAGAGGACTTTGATATCACCTGTCAATAGGGACCCCAGGAGCCTGGAGATTAGCATTGGCTTTGGTTAGCACCAGAGTTACATGTCACCAGGTTGCCAGATGCCTCATCAGCCAGAGGATGGGGAAATAGGAAGTGGCTCTTCCTGGCTGATAGAAACCCTTCTCACAGGCTCCTGAGGACTGAAGAAAGTGTCTGCCAGCAGTCCTGAGCTGAAGCCAGTTTGTCAACTTGGACTTAGTCAGTGAGCCTGTCCTTTTGGGGTGCTTAGGGTTTTCCTACAGACCTGACAAATACTAAAAAGTCAGCCCAGATAGCAGACATACAAGTAACATTATACAGACTGAGAAGATTATATTTAGGAATATATATGTATGCACATATACATATAAAATATATAGAAGCACATACACATATATTTACACATGTATATATGTGCATATACATTAGCAATTAATAAAATGAGAGACCATGTGTTTGAAAGATAGTAGGGAGGGGCATATGGGAGAGTTTGGAGTGAGGAAAGGGAAGAGGGAAATGTTTTCATTATAATCTCAAAAAGTAAAAGAAAAGAAAAAAATCCAAACAACCAAGGGAGTATGTATTACACTGTGTGAACCCCAGAGCCTAGGCACAGCAGACACATTTGTGTAGAGGGATATGTGTCACACACCTCCCCACAGCCTGCTGTGTGGGTTTGATATGGCCTTCTCTGCTATGGATAACTCCCACATTAAGAATATAAAGCAGGCTATTGTAAAGGGTGATGTATCTCTGATTTCCTTCTCAGCTTCTTTGTCCATTGTATATAGAAGGGCTACTGATTTTTTTTGAGTTGATCTTGTATCCTGCTATATTGCTGAAGGTGTTTATAAGCTTTATCAGTTCCTGGGTGTAATCTTTGGGGTCACTCAAGTATACTATCATGTCATCTGCAAATAGGGAAAGCTTGACTTCTTCCTTTCCAATTTGTATCCCCTTAATCTCCTTATGTTGTCTTATTGCTCTGGCTAGAACTTCAAGTACTATAAAGGCTGAGGGGCCACAACTGGATCAGGCCCTTTGAATAGGTGAGACAGTTGATTGGCTTGATCTGTTTGGGAGGCATCTAGGCAGTGGTACCAGGTCCTGTGCTAGCTGCATGAGATAGCTGTTTGAAACCTGGGACTTTTGCAGGGACGCTTGGCTCAATCTGGGAGGAGGGGACTGGACCTGACTGGACTGAGTCTATCAGGTTGATCTCAGTCCTCGGGGGTGGCCTTGATCTGGAGGTAGTGGGAAAGGGGGATGGGCTGGGGGGAAGGGGAGGGGGCAGGAAGGGGGAGAACAAGGAAATCTGTAGCTGTTATGTAGAACTGAATAGTATTGTAAAATAAAATAAATAAAAGAAAAAAAGGTCAAATAAAAAAAATCCATCCACCAAGATAGGATGGATAAGAAAAAAAAAAAAAAAAGAATATAAAGCAGGAAGCCTTGCTCCCAGCATGCAGTGCTTCACATGGATCTAGGAGAAAATGATCAGAGAAAAAAAAGCAGATTTACTTCTACTTCATTTGCATTTGTCTCTGGGTCCTTCTTATCCCAAGTGTCACAGTATTTTGTCTGCTGCCTTACAGAATCAACTGTGTTCTGTTTGTTACCACAGGATCCATTGTGTCCAGAAAGTGACTGAAGTCCATCCATTGGCATCCACACAGGAATGGGAAGCAGCCATCCTGGATTCTTCATAGGAGTCAAGGGAGAAAACTTTCTACATTTTATTGGAATAAGCAATGTCCCAGTGGAGAGACGATTTTCCTTGTCAGAGTTCTTCTGGTTGGGGTGCACAGAATGGTTGATATTCTATCTTTTTTCCCCCCAGAAATCAGCCAAATATATCAGCTCCACATTTCCTTTTAACTAGAAGATTCAGCAAAGTATTTCTGTGCTCTTGGGGAGCACTGTCACAGCAGTGACAGTAAAAGCTGAACTTGTTTTTCAGCTCCCTGTGAGATAGTGCCTGTTGCAAGAGCCCCATTCAGATGCATCCCTGCAGGTTGCAGACAAGTTGGTAATTATATATGCTTTAGCTCTTGTTTGAACCAGAGAATTTGTTCAGAAGTAAAGCATCCTTCTATTTCTTTTGTAAACAGGAGTTAGGAGAAACTTTATTCAAATATTCTGTCTTGAGTATTTGACTCAAAAAATAGAACATAAAGAAGACGTGTAAATTTACCAAAAGGTAAAGAGCTTGCATCACCATAATTAAAAGTGTTAGTTTCATTTACAGATGTTCAGAGCACAAATTTGAATGTAGTGACTAGGAATGAAAATCACTTACTTAGCTCTTACCCCTTATGTCTGCTTTAGGTATAATTAGACACAGAATCATGAGTGATATAGAATAAAAGAATCTGGAAGGATTCGATATGTATAGCCAGAGCTCATGGGTGGGGTCTCTGCAAAGCAGTTGTCCTTGCATAGATTGAGCCTGAACTTCCTGAAAGTCAGCTAAGCAAACATACAGGAAGAAAGGTTGGATGATGCCAGTACACAGATGAACTATGACTTGGAAATTATGGTGATGCCAGGAAGAACAATTATAAGGACAAAGTAAAACTGCATGCCCCTCAACTTCTTCAATGTCATTTGGGGGTTTACCTTCAGAAGCAGTAGTGTGACTTGAGACCATGTACAAAAACTTGACACAATAATCATGGAATTTCTTATTCTTAACAGCTCCTCCACCTTCCTGTGGAAGGTGGAGGAGCTGTTAAGAATAAGATGAGCTGGCAGCTTGGTGGCAGCAAGGGGCTGTCTTAGTGTCCTGAATTCTGAACCCCCAAGGCACTCCAGAGATGGCTGCTGGAGCAGACCTATCTTGCTAGTTTTACATGATTTCATTTATTCCCAGAGGCAGAGGAATACAGAGGGATCAGTCCAGGGGATCACACCTTCAGATACTGAAGCAGAGATAACACAAAGCTGGCCAAGGCATCCATTGTCAACTTGGCATCACATCCGTTAACAATCATAACAAATCAAATAAAGACAATAGAGGAATTACACTTCCTGCTAATGTTGTACAACCATTCTTCAGTCAACAACAAGCATGCTAATCCTCTACCCTAAGGAGAAAACAAAGTTCATCTCCCCACCTATGAGAGAGTTCACACCTCTTCTACCAAAACCCAGGCTTCCATTGGTATCCTGTAGTTTACTGAGATATAATGAGAGTCAAAACTTTCATTACCGTATCTTGTTCTGCTATATACAGGGAAATCAGGAGAGTGAGCCATGATTAAATGTGCATAAGTGTGGACAAAAGAAAGTGAGAAAGAAATTCCATGATTATTGTGTCAAGTTTTTGTCACTATGACAATAGAAAAACTGGCTAGAAGGAAGAAAGATGGATTTTGGCTCATTCTATCTTATGTTTGAGTCCATAGTTAGCTGGATTAATTCTTTTGGGTCAGATGCAGAGCAGAACATCATGAATCAGGGACATGTGGCATAGGCTGATCTACTCAAGAAGTAGAAATTGATGCAGAAAGGGCTGTGGACAAGGTATAGTCCCAGTCATCTTCCACTGAGGCCCCCCCTCTGAAAGTCCCCACTGCTTCAACAATGTCATCAGATTATGAACTCTTAGTGCATGAATCCATTTGTCAAGGCAGAGCCCCATGATCTAATCACTTTCCAACCCTGACCATTGTATGAGGGATTAAACCTACAATATACAGCCCCTGGGGCACTTTATAGTCAAATACATCACTGTTTTGTTTGTTTATTGAGACAGGAAGTCACACAATCCATAACACTGTTGTAATCATTGTTTCCACAATGGTCTCATGAGGTTAGCTGCTTCAATAACTGTCTGTCACCTGTTCAACCATCTTTGTTCATTACAAGCATCTTTATTCACTAGCACTTGATTTTCTATGATGAAAATCCTCAGTAAGGAGAAATGTTATACAAACATGAGGTTGAATCAGCAGCTTGGTGAGTTCAAAATTACAGCTTTGGCAGAATAGAGGCAGGCAAATCAAGACAGATGTATTTGAAGACCTTGAGTGAACAACTGCAACAAAAATATCCTGCTAATATCCAGAGGATGATTCCATACTGTGACCTGAGAAACAAATTTAGAAATACTGCCTGCCTTTTCACTGAAACCAATGGAAGCCAACAACAAAGACTATTCTTAATGAAAATTCTGTAGAATTTCAAATTTATCTTCAACATACTTTAGTTGCCCTTGTTAAAAGTCAGTTGAGTAGGGCAGGTGCATACAGTCCTAGATACTTGGAAAGCTGGGGTGTAAGGATTGTGAGTTCATGATCTGCTGGTTAACTTAACCAAATTTCATTGGAGAGAAAAAAAATCACTCTAAAGGTAGATAGCTCATCACAGATTGAGAAGTTGTATTTTGATTGGATATTTTCCCTCGCCCCTACATTTCCAGGCTCCCTCCCATCCTTTCCTTTGTTAATTATTGTTTTTGATTGTTTTGGGACAGTGTCATGCTATATAGCCTATGCTGGTCTTTGGAACTCATGATCATCCTTCCTTAGCCTCTTGAATTCTGAAATTGTCATCCTAAGTCACCGTCCTCCACTTCCCTCATCTCTTCTTTCTCTTATTCATCCTTTCTTTCCCAGGAAAAAAATTTCTATGTTGCTTATGCAAGGCTGAAACTTTTGTATCCACCATCTTTCTGCTTCATTCTACTTAACTAACTGACATTACAAGGATGTACCATTTATCCATCTCTGTAACACATATTTATTTAAAAAAAAAGACTTAAATTAAGAATTTATGAAAACCTCATAAAACTAATAAGAAAGATAATCAGTGCATGTAAAAATGGAACCATTTCCAAGGTTATTCTCAAGAGATGAGAAGCTTGTCATAAAGCACCTGATATCATGACTCCATAGGGAAAGGAGACTGAAACCTCAACGTCTGTTTCATGTGCACTTTCCCAGTATCCCATGTGTTGCTGCAGTCCAACAGAGTGAAGAAATATGTGGCAGCCTCCAGGGAAAGTGAAGGTTATGTTTCCTGGAAGCTTCCATCAGTAAACCTATGTAGACAAGAGTCTCATACTCAACATTGGAGGAAAGGTCTCATTAATTAGGAATTTGGTGTTTTATTGAAGTTACCATGTGTGAGGCAATAAGTTACCTACTCAGTCACTATCTAATTTGAATACCCCACTAGCTTCTCCCATATTCACCTAACCTCCCAAATTCATGACCTTTTAGGTAACTGCTAAGTCCAATTACTGATGCCCATTTAGGGATGGATGTGGGACCATGCATTGGAGCAGGAGAAACCCACCAGAGCGATTTCCAGGAAGAAAACAGATTCTCCTTCCCCTCTCATTTGTCAGCTGTCCATAGTTCCTTAGCTAGTGATGGGAGTCATGGGCTCTCCCATCCATGCTGGAATGACAGCTTGATATTGTGGAGGTCTTGTGTAGGCAAACACAGTTGCTGTGAGTTCATGAGTGCATTGGTCATGTCTAGTCCAAAAGTCACTGTTTTTACAGTCTTTCTAGCCTTTCCTCAAGATGGGCCCCCAGCCTCGTGTGTGTGTGTGTGTGTGTGTGTGTGTGTGTGTGTGTGTGTGTGTGTGTGTGTGGTGTATGTGCGTTATAGACATGCATATATGGCTGAGCATTCCACAGACATTTTTTCTCTGTACTTTGTCCAATCTTGAGTTTCTTCATCAGTGGTCCTTCATTGCGTAAAGAACCTTCTCTGATGAGGTCTGCACATTTGTTCACATGTGTACACATACATATCAGGCTAAGATAAACATATGAGGAAGAGATATTTTTTTAAGCTGCTGAGATTGTGTGACCTTACTTAATACTCTTTCCTGCTAATTCATGAGATTCACACTTAAAATGCATTTTGATACTGTGTTCATTTAGCAAAATAATGGGTTTATCTGTAGGGTCTATGAGCTTCCAGCCACAGATTCTTGATAGGACTTACAGTACCATCCAGTATCTGTTCAGTCAAGGGTCACTACATTGTGAAAATGTCTAAATCTGTTTTTCCTGATTGAGGATCAGTCTCTAGCATGCTCCCTGTGGAGGGGGAGGAAGTGCTTCATTGGAGCACTGCCATGTTGTGTCTGGCTCACATATGTGTGATGTCTGTACTGGCTCCATTGCTGCCCTGCAGAGTTCCTGTGTTAAATTATGACAAAGCCTAGCTTCATAGAAGCGTCCATCCCCAAACTGAAGTAAAATTCCTGGTGTAGCAATCATGCCAGGAAAGTTTCAGGGAGACAGGCTCTTCTTTTATCTGTTGCTTTCCTGGTTTGTTTGGACTTGAAATGAACAATGCACACACAGAGCTGGAGAGTTAGTCCTGTATTTTGGAAACAAAGCCTGGCATTGATATGCAGGTGGGGGCCATTTCTTCCTGCAAAGTGAAATTGTGTCTACTGCTCTGTCCCTCACTGCGTTTTAGAAATATTATGAGGTTGGAGACAAGTGTTGATGGAGAAAATGTGTCATTTAAGGTTGAGTACACAGTAGAGTGTTTTTAAATTCTCTTTATTCTGGTGTGTCTTCTATTTACAGTACCTCCCAATGTTCCAGTTCAACACAGCAATATAGCAACTTCCCAAGTAAGAAACTTTCAGAAGAATGGCATGCTATTGAACACAATCAACTCTACTCTCATTAGACTACTCAACATCCACCCACTTAAAACTGCTGGATACTAATGTGTCTAGGTCCAGCTGTTCCCATGGTTTCTGTTTCTCTGGACTATGCTTCATTGCTGCTCCCACTAAGGAGTCCATGTTTTATGCAAATTTTCTCTTATTCTTTTCTTAAATCTTAAACCTTTCAAGGTGTGTGTGTGTGTGTGTGTGTGTGTGTGTGTGTGTGTGTGTGTGCTTTAAGTACCTTCATTAGTCAGCCTACTTTCATCTGCAAATGCTCCAGTCTATTGTTTCTTTGATGCTGTATCATCCCAGGACTATCCAGTTTGAATGTTTTGGGATTTTGCTGTCTTTTCTCCATATTGCATTATCATTACTGCTTATCTGAGGTCACTGAATTTTCACAATTCTTCTTAAAATAAATAAGCTTGTTTCATTTTTTAAGGCAAGGGTTCATATTTTAGACTACTTCTCTCTCTCTCTCTCTCTCTCTCTCTCTCTCTCTCTCTCTCTCTCTCTCTCTCTCTCTCTTTCTCTCTCTCTCTTGATTTCATTTCACCAAAAGTCACTATCTTTATATCCTACCAGAACTTCCCTTGATTGGATGCTCGCTGACAGCAAAGGCTTATAAAGGTCAGTCAAGAGCATCTGACCTGAATGTGTCTGCCCATGTAAAGGTTGTCCTGGGGCACAGTGAGAGGGCACCACATCTGAAGTGTAAGAGCATGTGTGGACATCTTCTGTAAGAAAGAATCTGTAGGCAAACACACTGCTAATGATTTCTTTCTTCTGAGTTAAACAAAGGGTGGGGTGGAGGTAGAGAGGAGAGGAAGAAATGGGGGAGAGGGAGGGAGAGAGTGGGAGAGGAAGATGGGAAGGATATCTCAGACCCAAGAGCATCTGGCCAGAAGGATAAGACTGAACTTCCAATTGATTTCCTTTGTTCTGGCTCTCTACAAAAGTGCTAATGAGGAAATGCCGGGAAGGCAGAGTTTTGTCTGGCTTCCAGGAGTCAACAAAATACACATTAAAGATTCAGTCTCTGGGTTTTGACTATGTTTCAGGCAGCAGGGATGCTTGCAGCTTTTGCTTTTATACTCAAGTGGTAATGGTCTCCAAATTTAATAGTTTTATCATATGATCATTTTTGAAATAAAATTACCCTTCCATTTTTCATGGTCTATTTTTCATTAGGTTAGGACTCAACAAAGCACAGATTAGTTTAGAAATACAAGGTGTGCTGTAGACAGAACACAAGGATTTACTTCAGAGTCTTTATCCAGCACTGGCCACCAGAGGGCGACGTTGTACATGCTAGCCACCTCTATTTCTGAATTGATCCCCACTTTCAACTCAGTCCCTCCCTGCATCTTGTAGAGTTCTTAGAACATCTGATGTGTGAAGACAGTCAGAGCCCAGGAAGTTCCCAGGACCAGGACCACTTCTGCAGCGTTTTGATTGTTTGTTTGTTTTAGAATTTTATCTAAACAAGGAAGGTGTCTGGACAACTTTGTGCCCTTTGTCTTCAAGAACTGGGAACTGAGGCTGCTTTCCTGCTTGTGCCAAGCTTTTCCAGAAAGGCACCAGAGGTGTTTCCAGTTCTCAGCCATGATTCTAGTCCTCATCTCATTCCTGGGGATACATTTTTTCCTGGGTGAGTAAAATATCCTTATCGTTTGTAGATGCACATGATTCACTGTTTTTCTCACTTGAATTTTAGTAAGAATATTTTTCTCCATCACATTTACTGATTTATCATTGATTTTGCAGGAGATGTCCAAGCACAGTCAGTTACCCAGCCTGATGCCCATGTCACTGTCTTCGAAGGAAACTCGGTGGAGCTCAGATGCAACTATTCCTTCGGTGGAGCTCCTTACCTCTTCTGGTACAAGCAGAACCATGACCAAGGCCTCCAACTTCTCCTCAGGTACTTTTCAGGAGACCCTGTGGTTCATGGAGTGGATGGTTTTGAGGCTGAGTTTCAGAAGAGTAAATCTTCCTTCCACTTGAAGAAGACCTCTGTGCACCTAAGCGATTCGGCTGTGTACTTCTGTGCTCTGAGTGCACAGTATCTGAGGCTGCAGGGGGAGCTGAACACAAACCTGTGAGATGCTGGGGAGGACTGTAGCTGACTGACTTTAGATCATCCATGCTCCTGTAAGTAACCTAAATAAACTTATCGGTTCTCCAAGTTGAACTTCTGTGGAATCATTACTTTGGTATGTCATTGGTGCTCTATCTGTGGTATATAGACATCTGGTCACTGATCCTATAATATTTAAAAAATTTTAATAATGTATATGTAATATAAAATTGTCATTTTTCTTTGAAAAACTTTTATTAAGTTAAGTTTCTTATGATAAATGTTTCAAATGTGAAACAAATGGCTACTTCAAATATTCCTTTACACAAACAGCATTCATTTATTAATTTCAGAAGTATCTGTTAGCTATTATCTTTTAGGTTTGTGACATCTGTCCAATGTAGGGTAATAAAATGGAAAACGTTTGTTTCTTTTCTCCAAAGTCATCTGGTAGTGATTAAACATGTGTTGGCATTCCTTGCTTGTGTGATTTTTCCAGTGGATTACCACATGGCCAAAACTGGCTACATAAGAAACTTAGAAATGCCATGAAATGACATTCCCAGGTAAGACAATGTACAAGGTGCAAATAAGCCTATCACAACTATTCTTCAGATTACAGAAGCAACATCCAATAGTTACCAGGTGTGAGACAAAATAAAAGAGCCCAGAGTAGCACTCCATCACTGACCTTTGAGAATGTAGGTCAACAATCTTCTGAGCTTAGCAAATTGCCTAAAACAGGGGGTGGGGGAATGGTGCATCTACCTAGCACACACGCATTTCCTGTTTAATTCTCAGCTCACATTCATCCTTTCCCTATAACCTTAACATTTCCTAACTTAAGAAATTAAGATTCACACATGCCAGTGGCTCAGAAAATGAACTCTTTCCCTAGACTAGTGATTGTACTCTTCTTAATGTTTGGTAAGTGGAATGACATGTGGAGCTTCTGTCTTGTTCTATGATATTGATGTAAATTCTAAGGACAATTTTTCCTATAAGGCAGAATACAGATCACCACCAAGCTTGCCCACAATAATTGTTGTTATTAATTTCTCTTTTTAGGAGAGAGTAATGGAGACTCGGTGACACAGACGGAAGGTAGAGTCACAATCTCTGAAGGGACGTCTCTGACTGTGAACTGTTTCTATGAAACCAAACAGTACCCAGCCCTGTTCTGGTATGTCCAGTATCCCAGAGAAGGTCCACAGTTCCTCTTCAGAATCTCCAAGGCCAACTTGAAGGGAAGCAGCCGAGTTTTTGAAGCTACTTATGATGAAGGATCCACCTCCTTCCACTTGCAGAAAGCCTTGGTCCAAGGGTCTGACTCGGCTGTGTACTACTGTGCTCTGGGTGACACAGTGTCACAAACTGCAGGGGGAGCTGAGCACAAACTCTGAGAAGCAGGGCCTGATGCTGAGTATGTCTGAGATCACTCATTTAGGGACCAGGGGAAGGTCTGCTATTGTTGACACTCACCATACATGCAGACACTGCTGCAGTGTAAACCATGCAAATTAACACTAAGAACACATTAGGAGAACAGGAAATGAGCATGCCTTAACTTAGGCTTGATCAGAAAGAGTGAAAGCAGTCACACACCATGATGATTTCCTTTTTGTTTTTGTTTTGTGAGATGGGATTCCCAGTAGCTCAGGCTGGCCTTGAACTCCTTCCTTGTGAAGGTGAGGTTGGCTTTGAATTCCTTTTCTTCCTGCCTGAAGCCCCAGCGGACTGTAGTTATAGGCATGACCCATCATACTAGTCTGTCTGAATTTGTGATTTCTTAAATACAAATGTCTTGCTGAAATTTGTCTATGTGTTCATCATCCCATATAATTCTTATCCCCGAAATCCAACTCATGTCATTAATGGAATTATCATGGCTTAAAAGGGTGCACATGCTCCATATCTTCCTGGTAAAGTACAGTAAGAGATGGTTTATTTATCCTTCCTCTCTAGGTCTAATGGTTTACTTGTTATTCCTAAAGATTCTTACATTTGACTGAATTTAGAAGTAGAAATCTCAGAGGAAATACGTTCATGACATTTTTATTTGGCTTCCTTCATTCTTTTGCCCCAAAATATATCATATTCTGTAGCATCTTCCTTCTGTTTCTAGTGTTTTTGTTTCAATGCAATAGGTCTGTGGTTGTGATCTGCATGGAGAAAAAAGATGCTGAATCTTGGGTGCT
>NC_051070.1:70643490-70746246 GCF_004664715.2 Peromyscus leucopus
TAAACATATATTCCATGGAAAGACTTACCACATAGTACTTTTTCACTCATGTAATGATGGAAATCTAGATAGTTTCTACTTTGCGGCTACTCTGAGGAATGCTGCTATAACTCTGATATCCTCTAGCTTCTTTGTGGACACCTACTTCATGTTCTGGAATCACTGGGTCACCTGGGGACTGCAGTGAAGAATTAACTTTCTGAAGAATTCTGTGTGGCTTTTCACTGGGCTACATCTTTTTACACCACCAGCAATCTCTGAGGGTCCTCACGTTCCCCAACCCTCCATGAGGCTAATTTTAACTCAGAGTGAACAACTTTGAATAATAGCAGTTACTGATTGCTACAGATAGAGCACATGGTGAGTGCTCTCAACTATCATTAGCCTAAGTGGGGTGCACTGAGACAGCCCCATTCTCACACCACAGCACGGCTATGGACTTCTGCTGGACTTAGATGCAGCTATAATCACACTGCAAGTCAGAATCTCTCAATGAACAAAATCCAGTCCAAGCTCCAAGGCCAAGTTTAAGTGAGCCATGATTAGGCAAATGTGGAAAGAAAATGATAGCAGGCAATGTGGATGAGGACAAAACAGGGTACAGAGAAGACACAGTCAGCCACCTGACCATTGAATGTACAGTCACCATTCACCCAGAGCACAGAAGGGACATGAACCCTCAGTCAGCCTATCCTGCCTCTCAGACACCTCGATTTGCCACAGTGGACTCCTCCTCCCCTTCCTGTACCACATTCTTTGGTTTGCTCCAAAGCCTTTTCTTTCTTACAGATAAATATTTTCCCCTGTACAAATACCTCAAAACCACTGAATTACAGTAGGTTTTGTGTCCTTTTGTTCTAGAGAGCTAGGTGGACATGCAGAAAGATAGGCAGTAGCTTAAAATATTCAATGGATGCAAGTGAGCAAGCACAGTACTTTCTCAATAGCGCTGGACACCATCATCATTAAAGATGTTTCCTGAGTAAACAAACATAAATATGCAGAATACACACACATACCAAAGTGAATACATCAGTGCACACAATCACATATTTTCACATATAAGCACCCATACTCACAAACACTAGTACAATACAAGCACTTTCTCCTACACAATACAGGAAACATGAACACAAATAACCACACTCAGTAACACATGGAGAAACATACACACAGAAAGGGACACTATTGTGCAAACAACTGGCAGTAGACATACACAAACACACATAGAGGTACACACACACACAGAGGGATGAACAGAAATGCACTACACAACACAGACACAGACACAGACACACACAGACACATACACACACACACACACACACACACACACACACACACACACACACACACACACATTTATTCATACAGAATAACCAGGGAGAAGACTACTGTCTTTCCTAACCTCTTCTGATGCAGGAGGAGGTAGTGGGTCCTTCCTGTTGTCTACAAGGCTCTTAGACTCAGCCGAGTTCTGCTACCCTGGCCTGCTTCCATGAACTTTATCCATCCCGAGACTCATTGTTCCCACAGATTTCAAGTTAACCCATCATAATCTCTTCACTCAACCTACCTTGTTCTCCACAGAAGACCTTGACAGCTTAAGTGAAAGAAAGTGACCCATGGTCAACACCCAGGAAGTTTTCAACAATTACAGTGCATATGATATGAATTCAACCACATGTCAGTCAGAAGAAGACTAGTGACATCACCTGCAGTGCTTTTCAGGAACTCGGCACAGCTATGAGAGGGAATCTATTCTGAGACACATCCATGCATATGATATAGTCAGCAACACAATGTCAGCAAGGAGATGCACTGTGGGATTCTGTGTAGTGAAGCCAATGAGACAAACCAGATAATTTCTATGGTGTTAGCTCTGTGCAGTGAAAGGAAAAACAAATCTGCTTTTTATTTTTTAAATAACTGTATTGTTTGACTTTTGTTATTTATTACAAAACACATTAATTCCAAAACAATAAATAAGTGTAAAATAAAGAGAGAGCTACTACATCCTTCCTCTTTCTGAGCTATTGAAAATTGTAACAATTAGAAGAGACAAGACAAGACAGGAGATCTACTTTGGAGAACACAGGAGATCCAGTGTTGTCCAGTCCAATTAACCAAAACAGAAAATTTCAGGTTCCCTGGGAGACCTGGGCTAAAGGGAATAAGGGAAAGAGTGACAGAGGACAAGACCAGATGTCTGTATCTGGCCTGTGCACACACACCAATGTACACATCTACACACACACACATGCATACATCACACAAAGACTACATAAATCATAAATGAGCAGAAAACAATGAAGAGGACATCATGCTGAATGAACAGTTGAATTTAGACTCTGCACATCAGGTGTTTCAACTGAGGCACACAATACTATTATTCATCCCTTAGGGACTGAAAATTCCTAGGGGAGCACACAACTTAGTCATACTATGTTGAGGTAGTTGGAGAAACTATTCTCTTGGAGCCTCAAATCTGTCACCCCAATCCTCAGCCTGTCAAAATAATCCTACATCTATGGTCATTAAATCTTCTCAAGACTGGGAGCTGCAAGATGGCAGAACTGCCCAGGACACCAAGAACTGGCAGGAAGGGCAGTCTGTACCCAGGTCCACTGGCTCTAGTAGCTCTCAGGCTGAACTGGGGACCTGTATGCCACCCACAGCTGGGAAGTCAGAAGCCTAGGAGTCACTGGAAGTCACTTGTTGCCTCAGCCCTGGTAGAGGATGTAATTTAAAGCATGACAACCTCAAGCTTTGCCAGGGCACTCTCCTTTTCTATTATTAGTGGCACACAACCTAAAGGACTCCAGTGGGGGAGAAGTGCAGTGATAGCATTGAAAACTCATTAGTTCCACTGTGTTTCCTTTTCCACTCAGCGTGAAAGCAGAGGGTCCCCAGCATAAAGTCTACAGCCTTGTCAATTCATGACTGTCAAACAAACCATCATTAATCCATGATGTACTTCAGTCCTTTAGGAACTCAGAGAAGCATGATAGGCCTGTTGCTCCCCAGATGCTCCCAGTTCCTGAGCCCTAGGCCTGGTAAGCTCAAGGGCATCATATCCAGAAAGCTCCCTAGTCCCTTCCATGAACTCACTGTGTCTTCCCCAGGACCATTTATTTCTCCATGTTTTGCAGTGAGACCTAGGGCCAGCTTCCTTCTTTCTCACTCTGGTCTTTCCATGCTGTCCATTCTCTCTCCCAAGTAGACACCTCAGTCTTGACAACATACCTGTGGGTGAACCTTATAGGCACTGAACGAATGTACTAAGCTCACATGGTGTTGCTACAACACTAGTGACATCACTGGGGATTCCAAGAGCTCTCCAGGATACAATAGAATGTCCAGCAAAGGGCCTGCTGATGTCACAGGTCACAGCCTCTGCATCCTTGCTAAATTCGTTCTCTCTGAACTGAACAGAAGCTGATATTTCCTTTCCAGGAGTCTCTCCTCTGACACAGGGGAAGCCATTCAGCACCTGCTCCTTCCAAAGCTAAAGATTTCTCTCTGCTTCATTAGAATCTTTTTACTACTTCAACCAAGGGGAGTTGAATGCTCATTTTATAAGCACAGCTCAAGAATGGTCTTTCTTACCTTTTTAACAGCCAAGTAACACTTCATTGTGTAAATGTATCACATTTTTAAATCTATTCTTTGATTGAGGGACATCTAGGTTGTTTCCAGTTTCTGAATATTGCTAATAAAGCTCCAATGAACATAGTTGAGCAAGCATCCATTTGGTAAGATGTAGAGTCCTTTGGGTATATGCCCAGGAATGGTACAGTTGGATACTGAGGTAGATGAATTCCAAATTTTCTGAGAAACTGCCATATTGATTTCCAAAGTGTCTGTACAAGTTTGCACTCCCACCAGCAATGGAGGAGTGTTCCCCTTGCTGCAGATCCTGGACAGCATGAACTGTCACTCCTGTTTTTCAACTTAGCTATCCTGCCAGGTGTAAGATAGGATCTCAAATTCATTTTGTTTTGCATTTCGCTAAAGGCTAAGGATGTTGAACATTTCTTTGTTTCTCAGACATTTGAGGTTTCTCTGTTGAGAATTCTCTATTTAGATCTGTATTCCATTTTTAAAAATTGGATTATTAGGTTTGTTGAGGTCTAGTTTATTTATTTTGGAAATTAGCCCTCTGTCATATGTGGAGTTGTTGAAAATCTTTTTCAATTCTGATCATTTCCATTTTGTCCTATTGACCGTATCCTTTGCATTACCAAAGTTTTTTTCAGTTCGTGCAGTCTCATTTATTAATTGCTGATCTTAGTCCCTGTGCTATTGGTGTTTTGTACAAAAAGTTGTCTCATGTGCCAATGGTTCAAAGCTATACCCCACTTTATCTTCTATTAGATTCAGTGTATCTGGTTTTATGTTGAGGTCTTTGATCCACTTGGACATGAATTTTGAACAGGGTGATAGATATGGTTCTATTTGCATTCCTCTGCATGTTGACATCCAGGTAGACCAGCACCATTTGCTGATGATGCTTTTTTTCCATCATATATTTCTAACTTCTTTATCAAAAAATTAGGTGTCCATAGGTGTGTGGATTTATGTCTGGTCTTTGATGTGATTCAACTGATCACCTGTCTTTTTTTTTTAACACCAATACTATGCTGGGTTTTTTTTTTTTTACTATTGCTTCATAGCAGAGATTGAAATCAGGAATGGTGATACCTTCAGAAGTTCTTTTATTGTACAGGATTGTTTTAGCTATCTTTGTTTTTTTTTTCATTTTTCCATATGAAGTTGAGTCTTCTTCTTTAAGACCTGTAAAGAATTGTGTTGGGGGGCAGAGGTGGTGCACACCTTTAATCTCAGCACTCGGGAGGCAGAGGCAGGCAGATCTCTGTGAGTTCAAGGCCAGCCTGTGCTACAGAGTGAGTTCCAGGAGAGGAGCAAAGCTACACAGAGAAACCCTGTCTCCAGAAAGAAAAAAAAAAGAAAAAAAAAGAATTGTATTGGAATTTTGATGGGGACTGCATTGAATCTTTAGATTGCTTTTGGTAAGCTGGCCATTTTTACTATGTTAATCCTTCCAATCTATGAGCGTGAGAGAACATTCCATCTTCTGATAGTCTCCTCAATTTCTTTCTTCAAAGGCTTGAATTCCTGTCATACAGGTCTTTCACTTGTTTGGTTAGAGTCACCTCAAGATATTTTATATTATTTGTGGCTATTGTATAGGGTGTTGTTTTCCTGATTTCTTTCTCATCCCATCTGTCTTTTGTATATTTGGAGGGCTACTGATTATTATGAGTTAATCCTGTATTCATCTTCTTTGCTAAAGGTGTTTATGAGCTGTAGGAATCCCCTGGTAAAATTTTGGGGGTCACTTATGTTTACTATCCTATCATCATGCCTGCCTTCTTCAGAGTCTGATCATCTGCATGTGGACATTTCTCCTGTTCCTGGGATCACACAACTCTCAGTTTACACTCTTCCCTGATGCTATTTGTTTTATTCAGATCCCTGTATTTTAGTCTTATTCATTACAGAGTAAATCAGTGTCTCCTCCACTTTTATTATTCTTATTATTATGTTCTTATTATCACTTTCAGTAAAATTTTAGTCAATGCTTATAGATTTATTTTGAATTAAATTATATAAGTCTAATAAATATCTCATGGTAAGAAATAACAGCGTATTTAGAGGTTTAATCTCCATGATGTATCACTTTCAAAGTGATTCACCTTTACCCCCCACTCAATCTAGACTGTCATGTCTTCTGACCATCTTGCATTTCCTCCATCAGGAACTAAAGAAGTGAAGGGGGTTGCTTTTGTGTGACATGTGGAGTTATGGCCTGAAGTCACCTTTGCTGATGGTGTTGGTCCACTAGGGGGCACTGCAGGCTTCCCAGAAATGACTTTCTGAAGTTCCTGAAGGGTTGGGCAGTTTAAAGAGACCAGAGAACATGTGAGGCTGTCAGTCACAGACAGCAAAGTTTATTCCTGGCTGTTAGCTGTGCTGTTCTGTGGAACTATAAAACTTGAGGTGACTGGAAATCCACTCTGAGGATGATTTCTTGAGGACAGATAAGAAAATAGAATTGTACTAGTCAACATGATCTCTAAAGCTCAGTAGAAAACATTTAACTCTGTGACTTCAAGTTTTAACATTTTATGTTGAAAATCTCCAGAGTTCACGGACCCAGAAACTATTCCAATACCTGTGATAGCCGAACTTTTCATTGACTCCTCTCAGACTAGCAGAAACACGAATAATTAGTCGAAGGGAGGAAAATAATAAGGCACAAAAACAGAAGAAGAAAATACAGAGAATACTATTGAACTTGACCAGCAATGTGTGGGTGTGTAGGGTGCAGGGAAGGGACAGGAAAAGGACAGAAGTAGAAAATGAATCAAGGTGAATGTTGTGTTCATAACCTGATTGTTTTAACAAATGAAAGTTTCATTGGAAACATTTCTTAGCATTGGTGATCTGCTGATTTCAAGAAAGTATATTTATTCCTCAGCACACATTGCACACCATCAAAGAGTTTTCTTTTATCAGAATTTTCATACAACTGATTTCTCAAATTCTGTAAAATAGTTTACTCTTTCTATCCTTCTAAGTTCTATGATGTACAAAGACCTTGGCTCTTTCCTGATATATCATCCCCTCCTTCTCACAATTTACCTCAAATGTCTCTTACTTTAACTGTTAAATCAAACAAACAAACAAATAAACCCTTTTTAGTTTTCAAGCTGTAGATGACATAGCTTCCTGTTCCCTGCAGGGTTTTCATCCACAGCTAGGGAGCAGTTATTGTGAGGCCTCACTGGGCTGCTGTGGGTGGGGATTTCCATCAGGATGAAAGAGCTCAGATTTTATTGGTGCCTGGTGAAAGAGGGAGAGCCTGCTCATGGTTGGAACTAAGTTAGACACTGTCTGAAACTGGGGTGAAGGAGTCTCAGCAGTTTGACAGGATCCATGGAGAGGAGCCTGGGAGCTGTGCTGGGGCTGCTGTGGGTGCAGGTTTGCTGTGAGTTGTGGCTCTCCCAGATGGGTTAGGGGTGTTCCAGAGCTGCCAGCGGGAGGGGCAGAACACAGGTGACCCAAAGCTCCTCATGGCTGTCTCCCGGGATATCTGACAAGGTGGAACCTGCAGAAGGATTGTCATGTTTTTTTTTTTTTTTTTTTTTTTTTTTTTTTTTTTTTTTTTTTTTTTTTTTTTTTTTTTTTTTTCCCTTTCTGAGCCGGCGTGAGAGGGATGCAGGTGGAACAGAGTCCTCCAGCCCTCAGTCTCCACGAGGGAGCCGGCTCTTCTCTGAGATGCAATTTTTCTACAACCACGACAAGTGTGCAGTGGTTTCGGCAGAATCCCGGCGGCAGCCTCCTCAGGTGGTTCTTTATGACTGCAGGAACAAAGGAGAATGGGAGGTTAAAGTCAACATTCGACTCCAAGGAGCGCTACAGCACCCTGCACATCAGGGATGCCCACCTGGAGGACTCAGGCACCTACCTCTGTGCTGCTGATGCACAGTGCTCCCAGGAAGCCTGCAGCATGGACCCAAACTGCAGCTGTGTGTGCAGCTACAGCCCTGCCACAGGGAGCCTCGGCGGGAGGATTTGCACAACTGGGGGGTTACCAAGTTATGTTGTATCTCTGTCCTCTCCACTAACATAGACAGTTCAGGATTGCTGTTTCCCATCAGTGCACCCTTTCCTTACAGATTCCCGTTTTCAGGAAGAAGTTCTCATGAAGAGTACTGGGACAACTGACAAAGATGACAAGGTTCACAGTGCTGTCAGGTAGACCCACTGTACAGTGTTCACTGCTCTTCAATCATTGCTCTACAAAGGCATCAAACAGACGTGCTCTTCAAGGAACAGAAAAGAGTTTACTCAGTGTTTCACTCAATTGCATTATCTTTCCATTATCAGAAGAATGGGACTTTTACTAGCTTTTTTGAGAATTTCATACAATGTACTTTAATCATATTCACTTCTCCACCAGTTTCTACTAGTCCCACCCCTCATCTTTACTTTCCAGCTTTTCTTTCTTTGTTTCTGGAAAAAACAAAACTTTTAAGTACAGTTTGTGGTGTCTTGGATGAATGGCCTTCCTGAGAGTGTGGTTGACCTGCTGGGGACATACCCTTAAAGAAAACAGATTCTCACTTTCCTAGTTGCTATCAGATGCCAATATCTCCTTAGTTAAGGATGGGACTTGGTACTCATACGTCATGCTGGAATTTTGTGTAACTGAGCTTGTGAGTTTGTGTGTGCTATTCCAACTGCTTTGAGTTCATATAAATTAATTTTCCTTATAATTGAACATTCAGTGTAAAATGCATCAACAAGGAGTCTCAATTGCATATGAATTATATTGGTTTGAGTGAAAAATTCCCCCGTAAGCTCATATACTTGCATGCTTTGTCCCCAGTTGATGAAATATTTGGAAAGCATTAGGAGGTGTGGTCTTGTTGGAGGAAGTGTTGGAGGAGGTGTGTCACTGGAAGTGGACTTGAGGTTAAAAAGCTTATACCTGGTCCAGTGTCTTTTTCTCTGCCTGCTGTCTACTGTTCAGGATTGAAAATCTCTCAGCTATTTCTTTAGGACCATGCCGGCCTGCTGCCATGCTCCCAGCCATGATAATAATGGATTTACCTTTGAAACTTTAAGCAAGCCCCAAATTAAATTTCTTTTATAAGTTGCTTGGTCATGGTGTGTCCTTATATTAATAAACAGTAACTAAGATACAAATAATGAAGTCATCTTCACCTTATCAGATCTCCTCAACTTACCAAAAAAATGTCTGAGAAAGTATTAAATTATTAATATATAAGTCTATGTTTATTATAAAAGAAGACTTACACAAAATTAATTTGTATGAGTACTTAAACCATTTCAGAAACATTGCTCTACTACAATCATCAAACCTAGATTTAATAAAGCCTGTGTCTTCAACTGTTCACTAGATGTGTTTGTTGCTGTTGCCACAAGAGCTCAAGTGTCATTTCCAAATTCAGAAAGTGTCACATGTTCATTTGGAGTTTTACATTTCTGAGGAGGACCTGACATCCAATTATACACCTTGAAAAAGAAGTTGCTAGCCTGGCGGTGGTGGCACACGCCTTTAATCCCAGCACTCGGGAGGCAGAGCCAGTCGGATCTCTGTGAGTTTGAGGCCAGCCTGGACTACCAAGTGAGTCCCAGGAAAAGAGGCGCAAAGCTACACAGAGAAACCCTGTCTCGAAAAACCAAAAAAAAAAAAAAAAAAAAAAAAAAGAAAGAAAGAAAGAAAAAGAAGTTGCTAAAAGAATGATAATTTAAACACTAGTGAGTGAAATTATACAAGGTAAAGTCAGAAAAGTCACAGGATATAATACATCATTGCACCAAAACCCAAGATACACTAACAGAGCAATGTCAGTATTTTTTAATTACAATTTTATCATTTTTTGACCTTTTTATACAATATGTTTTGATTATATTCTTTTCCATACTTTAAGTCCTCCAAGATCCTCCCCATCCCCTATTTGCCCAATACTTTTTTCAAATAATCCTCAAAATAAAAAAAAAAGGCAAACCAACCTTCCATCAGAGACAAAACTTGCTAAAGCATAACAACTACAACAAAAGCATGCACACAAAAGTGTTTGTGTTGGACGTTGAAGCAGAAAGATCATAAGCTTAGGGCCAGCCTAGATTTTATATAGCAAGTTTTAACTTTATTCAATGAGATAGAGTGTATTGGCTCCTCCAAAGTCAGTGAAGGCCAAGAAGTAATGCAGAAATGGTTCTATTACACCCTACCTTGATGCTATGTCAATGTATTCTAACCTGGACCAGCCTTTCTGCAATGCTCAACCTTACCTTAGGCTTGTTTTTTGCTAGTTCTTATAAATTAACCTTTATGTACATTTTGCCTCAGGGGTTTTTAACCTTCCCTCCCCCTTCCTTCTGTATATCTTACTTTCCTGTTGTCTCCATGGTTGGCTGGCTGGCAGCTGCCTGGCTTCTGGCCCTGGGCTTTATTCCTCTTTCTCTTCATTCTTTTCTTTCTCACAAACCTAGATTTTTCCCCTCCCTTTTCCATCTGCCTGCCAGCAATCCTTATCTCTCTCCTGCCTAGCTATTTGCCATTCACATTTTTTTTTAGACCAATCAGGTACCTTAGGCAGGCAAGATGAAACAGCAACACATCTATACATAATTAAACAAATGCAGCACAAATAAATGTAACACATCTTTACATCATTAACTAAGACAGCAGAAACAAATGTAACACACCTTCACATAGTTAAAGTAATATTCTATAGCATAAACAAATGTAACACATCTTTACAGAGTTAAAATAATATTCCACAACATCTGTGGCCATGAGGATAATTATTTAGAATGCAGTTAGGGATTACACTAGTTTAGGAAAATGGCAGTGGGTAGTTCTCTTTTAGAGTTCCTGACCTCTCTAGTCATGAGTAGTCGGTGAAGTTGATAGTACCAGGTATGAATTTCCTCCTACTGAGTAAGCTATAATTCCAGTTCAATGGTTGTTGGTTACTTCCAAGACAGAAGTGACACTATTGATGATATGGATGCTGGTCATTGTTGTGGCTCTTAGGTATTACAGCTGGATAGGACTATTGACTGCTTTTTTCCTTCCTGATTTTGGAAAATCTCTGGATACTATGAGAATCCTCAGGCAATAGACTCCTTGGTCAGTTGTAGCCCATTCTTCCAAGTCCTATATCCAAAGTATGTAATATCTTTAGGAATGGGGACTTATCCTCAAATCTTTGAGTCAACTAAAGACAATAACAATAGTCTATGTTGCTTTGGGAGTCCTGTCTTGGGCTGTCATGACCAAACACTTGAAATGAGGTTTCTCATGTCAGGTGTTATGCTGAACAGTCTATGGCTTCAGGGGAGCATTATCACCCCAAGTGGCATAACATCATTTTGATTATTTATTTATGTATACACACGCATATATATAAATAATATATATATATATATATATATATATATATTACATGTAATTTGGGGTAAATAGAGAATAATATGATTGTCTGTGACTTTTTGAAACACCCTGAATGTTATTTATCCCTCCTCTCTCCCTCTTCCCCTACACTGATCTCTGTCCTCACTCTCCATTTAAAGGCCCCTTTACTTTTTCCATTTCCACTTCATAGAAACTGTGTCCTGCTATTGCTCTTTCTACAGATTCTTTTTCCCATACCTTTTAGTCTCTGTTTAGTGTCCTGAGGTCCATCTAGGTAATTCCTATTGGAGAACATTTCTATAGAACTGGTGGGTTTTGTGGACGTTTGGGTTGTCTTGGCCTTTAATAATGCATGTGTGTTTGTGATATGATGTAGGCATGTAGAATTCTTTCATTGCATCTGATATTATAGCCTGCCTCTGTTGAGTAGAATTTGGTTTCTATTTTTGCTATTGCTCAGATCAGGTTGGTTTCAGAAGGTCTGGTAGGTCAGTCCTTCAAATAGAGATACCCATTATTGATGGCAGGGATGAGAATGATTCTAATTCAATGGTTGTCAAGAAAATGTGTGACTGTGTGTCAGGTCTATGTCTGTGTGCTGGTGCAAAAGCTGTTCAAGTCCAGCTTTTCCTGGGAATGTGGGAATGGCATGCAGAGGTTCTGGGCAACTTACCACTCTAGGTTGGTATGAAGGCTGCAGGGCACAAAGTAGGCTTTCTGGGAGTGTGGGGAAGATGTGAGTAGATGGAATCTGAAAAACTCAACTGGCTGGTCTGGTGCACAGGTGGTGTAACCATAGCTAGGTCTGGGAGTGTGAAGACTGAGTGGGATATTGGGGATCTGGAGCACTCACCTAGTTAGACTGGTTCATAGGCTGTGTAACACAGGTAGGTCCAACAATGTGGCACTCACATGAGTGAGTACAGAGTTAGTGGTCTCATCTGGTTGAGCAGATGCACAGTCTGTGTGATCACAGCTAGGTTGGAAGACTAAGGATGGCAGAGGTGGGCTGAGATCAGAATCAGTATAAGAGAAAAACTGAACTAGATTTCTGCAGTGAGAAATCTGACCACAGGGTGGCAGTGCACCTCAGCTGATGCACAGAAAGGCCATCTTAGTGAATTCTAAAGGAATGGGCTTTTTCTTATTGGCTGGGCAAATAACTCAGCATGTATGATTGTTATAACAACAACGGGCCAATTGGAATTTTCAAGATGCTCAGCTGGCTAGAGACTGAGCACCTACAATTGATCTCAATAGGAAGCACAATGAAGACAGCTGTTCATGCGTTGTTCATTTTCTTCTGGCTGCAGATGAATTGTGAGTTAAGGAGTGTAAGATGATTGGGTATGTTAGTGGGAGGTCCGTGGATGTTCAGCAGAATGGCTTCATTTGGGTTTTCTCTATTTACTACAGGAAAAAGATGAGGAAGAAAAATGACTTGACAACCTTTCTCCTTTCTCTCCATCTTTCTGAATAGGGGAGAGCAGAGGTGAGCAGGTGGAGCAGCATCCTTCCACCCTGAGTGTCCAGGAGGGAGACAGCGCTGCCATCAACTGTACTTACACAGACAGTGCCTCAGTCTACTTCCTTTGGTATAAGCAAGAGCCTGGGAAGCATCCTCAGGTCATCATTGACATCCGGTCAAATGCGGAAAGAAAGCAGAGCCAAAGACTCACCCTTCTGTTGGATAAGAAAGCCAAACACCTTTCCCTGTACATCACAGCCACCCAGCCTGCAGATTCAGCCATCTACTTCTGTGCAGCAAATACACACTGCTCCCCAGACACCTGCAGCCTGTCTTCAAACCTGACACCAGGGCTGGAGTGGCACCCTTTTTGCTGTGTCAGACATTCTAGGACAACATTTGTAACATTGTTTGAGACTAGAAACTAACATATAGATATTGGAAATACATAAAATAAAGCCAAAATGACCAATGAAGTTTTGATATATTGTTGATTGATGCTTAATGTTTTTTTTTCAAATTCACATTTATTGTGTATATTTAGCATGTATTGTGTACTATGATATCTTGGTTTAAATAAACAGCGCAAAATGAACAGTTTGATGAGTAGGTTCAGAGAGCAACATCTGAAATAAAGGGTAAGCTTTCATCTCCTTTCTGTGTGAGCTGATTCTAGCATGCCCATGTGTATGGCAATCCAAAAGCCCTGTATAACAGATTCTTAAAGGAGTTGGTGATACTCTGTTTCAAAATCATGCTGTGTCCTGTGGCCCTAGTGTTCTAAATGACTAACCTGACAAGCAAGGCGTGCCCAATGGTGTAGTAGTGATCTGACGATTTGTAGGGGTGACCAACTACTTTCTCCTGGGATTGAAGCCTGCTTTGTAGGAGGAGGTACATATGCAGTATGTCAGTCTGTGCAAAAGTCTAAGGCTGTAAAATTGTACAAATAAAAGAAGAAAGAAGAAAGAAAATGTTGCTTTAAGAAAAAATTCTAAATCTTATATAGGAAAATAGTATGAACCACACATTCTGAAGCAACTTCAGAAGTTGGAAGTGAGGATAGTCCAGATGGGCTCAACATTCATTACCTTGAACAGTAAGAGACAAAGTTTCTGAGCCAAAAGCTGGCACTTACAGGTTACATTTATAATGTAAAAACAACAAGAATTAGGAAACAGATGTGGACAAAGGTGAGAAAAAATAGGTTTGTGAGATGACAAATTGTGTCAATGATAAAATATTACTAAAACCAAATTAAAGGATAGAGTGAGCTACCAGAGAAACATGGCAGCTATGAAAGCCAGATTCATGAGTAAAAGCTTTAATAGTTGAAAGAAGAAGCTTTTCTGAAGACACTTATGTGAGCTGGCTGCTTCAAAGACCCGTGTCCGGTCTGCAAGGAAGTGTCACAAATGTCACCCCAAATCCAAATGACAGTCAGCTTTGTGATTCCTAAAAGCCTACACCACTGGTCACAATGACATTTACAGAAAAGTGTTAAGAAATGGTCATAGCCTACATTTGATATAGAGCATGGCACAAAATGAGGATCCTGCATGCCAGTCACAACTGCTTCCTTTGTTGTGGTTGTCCTGTATATTTATATTCAAACCTTGTTTCAAGACACCAATGATCTTCTAAGTAAATGGACAACATAAATCATTATTTCAAATTTCTAAATGGTAATGATTACACATTCCTTGGGCCAGTATGTAATTACTCCATTTTATAATAACTGTAAGAAAATTTAAAGATTTATTTTATTTTATGCTTATGGGTGTTTTGCCTGCTTTTGTATTTAGGTACCATGTGTGGTCCTGGTGCCCATGGAGGTCAGAACTGGAGTTATAGATAGTTGAGAACCACTATGTATGTTATGGGAATCAAACCTGGGGCTTCTGTCAGAGCAACAAGTGCCTCCAAGTGCTGAGCCTTCAGTTTAGGCTCATATAATACCTTAATTCAAATTCAAATCAGTGAATAGAAACTGGTAAAATCGACTTGTTGCCTTTACTTTATCCTATGGTACTGGACTGGACTGAGTCTATCAGGTCGTTCTCAGTCCTCGGGGGAGACCTTGATCTGGAGGACGTGGGAATGGGAGGTGGGCTGGGGGGAAGGGGAGGGGAGCAGGAAGGGAGAGAACAAGAAAATCTGTGGCTATTATGTAGAAGTGAATAGTATTGTAAAATAAAATAAAATTAAAAAAATAAACAAAAACAAAAACAGAAAACTCATCAGTTGCTCTACTAAGATGGCTCAGCGGTTAAGAGCACTGGCTGCTCTTCCAGAGGTCCTGAGTTCAATTCCCAGCAACCACATGGTGGCTCACAACCATCTGTAATGAGATCTGGCACACAGACAGAAAACACTGTATACATAATAAATAAATAAATCTTTAAAAAAAAAAACTTTCAAGTCAGGTTGAATCCTAAGAATGACAACATTGAATATATTAATGACCATTGCTTATATCCTTTCTATTTATAAGGGGCACTTAAAATTTGACACATGCCTTATGAATGATTTCAAAATGAGAGCACATTTCTGACTTCCGGGAGGTATGCAAGAGACCCTAGTTTATTCTCTGTCCACCAGGGGGAGGAGTTTCCTAACACAAGATCATCTTTGTGAACTATAAGCTTCCTAGGTTCATTATTTTATGTCATTCATCATTTCTTCATGTGAAGACTTAAGAACATTACTTTGGTGACACTAAAGATGAACATTTCTCCAGCTTTAGTGACTGTGATGCTGCTGTTCATGCTTGGTAAGTGAAGTGACATAAAATTTGCACACATTCTTCTATGATGTCAGAAAAATGTTTAACCATCTAAGAGCTCTGTTCTTAATGTGAAACAATTATCCTCTTGTTCCTCCAGGGAGAACCCAAGGAGACTCAGTGACTCAGAAACAAGGTCAAGTGACTCTCTCAGAAGACGATGTCCTATTTATAAACTGCACTTATTCAACCACAGGGTACCCGACTCTTTTCTGGTATGTCCAGTACCCTGGAGAAGGTCCAGAGCTGCTTTTGAAAGTCGAAACAGCCAACAACAAGGGAAGCAGCCAAGGTTTTGAAGCTACATATGATAAAGGATCCACCTCGTTCCACTTGCAGAAAGCCAAGGTCAAAGAGTCTGACTCAGCTGTTTACTATTGTGCTCTGAGTGACACACAGTGGCAGAAACCACTGTGAGAGCTGAGCATAAACTCAGCACAGGGGCCTGATGATGAGCACCTGCCTCTGGGATCTCTTTTGTTTCTCTGTGCTATGTGGCTCTCCATTTCTTTAGTTGGCACAAAAATCATAGGAATAGCCACAGCAGAAGAACAAGAAGTAGAGTCTTCCGCACTCAACTCTTGATTGGGACCAAAGCAAAATCTGATACAAGAAAAATCTTATCAGAGCATGAGATTCCCCCAGTAAAGCCTGTGACTAAGGGAGTTGTCTGCTTGTTGTAGGAGATGACGTCTGTCCTCCACATTTTCTTCCACAGCTCTCTGGAAGAGCTCACTGTTTTTTATATTTGCAGGGGAGAGGACCTGCTGGGAAAGGAGGCTTCTGCATAATATTTTCTGAAAGTAAGGTGGGAAGGATGACAGGAGAGCCCAGTGTCCCCAGTCCTAGGATTCCCACAGAGAAGGAAGAAGAAGAAGGAAGGGGAAGAAACCAGAGAGGAACGGGATTTCCACTGCCCAGAGAAAGTTCTCCTTTCTGTTAATAAGATCATGCTGATGCCTAAACATAAGAGTTTGAGAATCACGGGTGGATCTTTTGAGAACTCTGAGCGGTTACAGGGCAGCTGGTTCTCTAAAGAGCCTCAGAAGTAGTTTCAGTGCTTGGGGGAGCGCAAGCATACAACTTAATATCCTATCACATAAAATACACACACCATAAACTAGATGCCATCTACACTCTCCCAAAGTGTTTAAATGGCTTTATGTTTTTTCTAGAATACAACACAAAGTTCATGCTATGATACACACTGTTGCACAGGATTTGTACAGGCCTGAACTGTCATCATCAGCTTTTTGTGGGGAAAGATCCCAATTCTCTGAAGCAGCAATGCTGGTCTCTTTTGACTTGCTGAACTTCCCAGATGTGGTCCTAGGCTTTCTGAATAGGATACACTCTCTATCCAAAACTTGGTAAACCAGACTCTCGATCATCTTCAAGTCTCAGCTCAGGTATCACTTCAGTGAGGAAATCCACAGATTCTGCTGGTCTTCCCATGTAAAGTTGCATGCCCCTTACTCTGTCATAGTCCTCCAGTTACTCTATCACAGTCCCCCTGTTACTCGATCATAGTCCTCCTGCTACTCCGACATAGCCCTCCTGTTGCTCTATCAGAGTCCTCCTGTTACTCTATCATAGTCCTCCTGCTACTCTATCATAGCCCTCCTGTTACTCTGACATAGTCCTCCTGTTACTCTATCATAGTCCTCCTGTTACTCTATTATATTCCTCGTGTTACTCTATCATACATAGTCCTCCTGTTACTCTATCACAACCCTTCCTACTCTGTCATAGCCCACCACATACTCCATCATATCCCACTTCTATCTGCATTATAACCCTTATTTTAAAATATCATAACTCTTTTATTCCATTAACACAGCCTTCCTCCATCTCTACCACAGCCCTTCTCCTAAACTGCCATAGCTCCCACTTTCTCTATCATACCCCCTTGCTCTATCATTGCTCTCCCTTATTCTACTTACTCTATTATAGCACTCCATCACTCTGATGCTGAGACTCATAAAATTGAACTATGCAGTTCATTTGTGTGTCCGTGTGTTCACTGTCAATTTCACCAATTAGAATAAAAATTCTAAGATGTCAAGGTCTTCTATTTGTAGCACCTTTATTCTTAGCATATAGACTTGTGAATAGTTCACTGTAATCAGTTCAGAATTATCTACTGATTACATGAGTCAGGAGGTAAACAAGCAAATGTCACTTGACTCTTTGTCCTTTTCCACTTCTCCTTATTCCTCCCTGACCTACTGTGTGCTCTCTGTTTGGTTCCATGATATAATACGATGCTCTAGGAACATTCCATCCACACTTACATTTAACTTTCATGGGCTCATGGACATCTGTCTAATAATTACATCTACTCTTCTTAGCAGCTGTAAACAGAAGGGCTGAGTCAAACCCTAATGCAAGTATATCAATGGAGAAACCTCAAAAAGTAAAAGCAGGGATAATTAAAAGAGGTGTAAGCATAAAATAGCTCTAAAGTCAGGAGATTATGAACACATTTTAAATTTTACTTCAAAACAAAGCAAGCTAGAAAGGTCCTAGGGAATTAAAATAAGACCTTGGGAGACATTTTATAGGATATTTGATTTTTTATATTGTATTTATTTTCTTTTAAAAACTAAATATAATCACATTACTTTCCCCTTCCGTTTCCTTCCTCAAACCCCTGTATGGATGTCCCTTTGCTCCCTTAAAATCATGGTCTTCTTTTACCTGTCATTATTACACAAATAGACAAACACAGACACACTGAAACACAGACAGAAAGACAGACACACACACGTGGTGATATATTATGTCCCCCAATATATTATGCATTCTAATAAACTTATCTGGGGTCAGAGGACAGAACACCCACTAGAGAGACATAGAGGCCAGAAAATGGTTGCACACATGCCTTTAATCCTATCACTTGGGAGGCAGAGATCCATTTGGATCTCTGTGAATTCAAAGACACACTGGAAACAGCCAGGCATGGTGACTCACGCCTTTAATCTCAGGAAGTGATGGCAGAAAGCAGAAAGGTATATAGGCATGAAAACCAGGAACTAGAGTTAGTTAAGCTTTTAGACTTTTAGTAGCAGGTCAGCTGAGATCCATTCAGATGAGAACTCAGAGGCTTCCAGTCTGAGGAAGCAGGATCAGCTGATGAATTGGCAAGGTGAGGTTAGTTGTGGCTGGTTCAGTTTCTCTGATCTTTCAGCCCAATACCTGGCTCCAGATTTGTTTTTACTAATAAGACCTTTAAGATTCGTGCTAGATACACACATGCACACACGTATACACACATGCACACATGTATACACACACGCACTTGTACACATGTGCATGCCGCAGGCACACACCTGCCTAAATACATTAATACAATCTCATCAATCTTTTTAGTGTTACATATAGGTATATAATTTCAGAGCTGGTCATTTGGCCTCGGTAATGAATTAAGGGCTTCATTTCTGTGGAGGACTCTTTCCCACTCCCAGCACTTCTTAGTTGCCTGTAGTTGCTTCTCAGTGGGTAGGGTCTCATGAGATTTCCCATTTCCATGTTAGCAAGTCTATTGGTGCTGTACTTCCTCAGGTCTTGTTTAGATACAGAGAACAAGAGAGGTGCCCAGCTTCAATTGATACATTTACAGCATAATTCCTTCACTGAAGGCTCAGGGAGCAGCAAGAAGAGAGATTGGAAAGATGGAAAGAGCTAGAGGACCAGGAAAGTTGCCATGAAATTGTGTCTCTTTAAATGACAGGAAACCTCACTCAAGAGATTTTATTTTAAAAACATATGGTTAAGGTTACTGTAGTGGCCGATGAACTTGTAAAAACTGTCTTCCCTTCATTCTCTCTGCTTGACTGTAATGTTCTTCCCACACTTACTAGTCATCTGGCTGTACAGCATTAATTTCACAGGAGTTCCTACTACTGAAGTACATCCAGACTTGTTTATGTGTGTCAAAAGAAATAGTAATTAATGACCATAAATAAATATATTTCTAACCTTCATAAAGAGGTCAAGCACTTTTGGGAATACTAACTCTTTCAATTGTAATTCAAAGTTCCTGGTGTGTCTTTCTGCTCATAGCACAGGACCTTTTTCATCAGGGCCCCAGCCCATTGGGTTGGACTCACTATAAGAGAGTCAGACCCCATACAAGTCTATCATCTTTCCCCCAGGAAGCATGTGTGCAAGGTCTCAGTGCCCATGGTCTCACTCAGCAAGACTGATCCAGCTCCAGTATGGCTCTGCCAACTCTTAGCCTCTTCAATCCATCAACTTGCAGCTTCAGATCAGGATTTATGATCAGTGGGCTAAAGTCTCATATCAAAGATACAGTTCACAGCCTAACTCTAGATGGAATGTCTCATAGGAAAAAGAGAATAATAAGAAAATCCAAAATAATATGTCCCTTCTCCAAAAACCTAACATGATCTATTGGTTCCCAATGCGAATGAGTTAGAAGAAACTGGAGAACATGAATCACAAATAACTATGAAGATGGTAAAAGAATTTGTGAATTACTGAAAAACTCCCTAAATAACAAGTAGTGGACATAAATGAAATTCTGATTGATCCAAGAAAACACAAATAAATGACTTAACGAAATAATGGGATTATTCAGGATATGAAAACTTAATTCAATAAAGAACTAGAAATGCTGAACACCAGGGTTGTTTGATAATGGCTCAAGTAGTTATATTTTATAAATATAATCTAAAATTATATATGCAGATATTTTATACTTTTTATATTGTACATGTGTTATATATTTATGATATATACATATATTTTAAGATACATACATCTTAAAGGAATACATACTATTTTAAGATATATAGTAATAAGATAATATCTGACTTAATATGATAATATATAAGTCTTAATGAAAGAATAAGTTATATATTCCCTTATATATAAATATATCTATATCTTAAAGGAAGTTAAACCATTTGGATTGAAAATGCTCTTCACAAGAACCATAGACTAACAACAGTACCAGGCGTGAAGAACCAGTTTTTGAATGACTGATCTGGTTAGTTAGTCTAAGTGACTGCCAAAACAATATAGATTGTTGATGTAGCCCTTGATTGCCTCTTAGGGCTGAGGCCCCTTTTGCTGAAGACACCCCACACTTAGGACAAATGACTTGGATGATTCCACCTGGATCTTACCTGAAAAGCTTTTTCATGTGGTCTCTCTTCCATGGTTTCAGAAAATACAATGCAAACTGCCAAGGTACAAGGGATGGAACAATAAACTGACCTACTCAGCTGTCATATCCATGAACAATGACAATTACCAGAATGTCAAAATATCCATAAGGGTACAATACGTAGCACTCACAGGTTGCTGTCTATTGGACTTAAGGTCCACTCACAAGGGAAATCACACCTGATACTGGAAACCTAGCGTGCTTTCTGGGGCTGGTAAGGTCTTGGATCTTAGAGAATAATTTACTACCATCACTTGGCTAGATGACATAATTTCTTACTATGTTCTAAATCTTATCCTTTTACTCACAGACAAGTGTAGTTACTCCATTGTATAAATGTATCACATTTCCTTTATCCATTCTTCTGGATTGCCTCCAATATCCGACCATTATGAATAGAGCAGCAATGAACATGGTTGAGCAATGTCTCTCTAGTAGGATGGAACATTCTTTGGGTATATGCCCAAGAGTGTCACAAAAGGATCATAGGAAGATTGAACCCATTTTCCTGAAGAACTGCCACACTGTTTCCATGGCTTTATTCTTAGGAGGAAGTGTTATCAGTCTCTATCAATTACTATTCATCCTGTGAATAGTTCTGCCCATGTTCTTGCTTTAGTTGTGATTTAGAGTCTCTGATTTATCTTCACAGTAGCTCTCAAGATGCTAAGGGTCATGTTAATCCAGGAAAACAGGAAACTAAAATGAAGGTATAGATGAGGAGTTTTCTTCATGTCTTGGTTGTCAAAATTCCAAGTTTATAGAAAAAAAGAAAATAAACTGGTGGTCGCAAGAGAGAAGGACTGAGTTTCTCACATAGGCAAGAAACACTAAAGGTCGAAAGATCATAATGACAGGCTTCATGCCCTGAAAGGAAACAACAGCTATCAACCAAGATGATTGTATCTAGAAAACCATCCTTCAAAATTAAAGGCTATAAAGATATATCCTAAGTATAGCAGAAACAATCTGTGATATCCAAGTCGGCATTACAGGAGATTCTAAAGGAATATTGCACACAGGTAAAAAAGCCAGAATAATAGGGAGATCTCTGGAAATAACAGACAAATAACTCAACAATGAACCATTATCTTAGTAAACCAATAAGATACTAAGATGAGCAAAGGATGAAGAACAAAAGTAATAGAAATAACCAGAGAAGAAAAGAATGTGGAATTGGAGTTACCCTGTTGTCCTGCAGTTGCATGATGGACAGTGGCCCTAGCACCTGGAACTGCCATGGGGTCCCTTGGCTGCATCTTAGGAAGCACAGGGAAAGAGACTGCAGAACCGCGTTAGCCTCTTATGGATGCAAACAATCCCCTCCCCCACCCTTACAGAGTCACTGCCACCCTTTCTCCACACAGACACCCTGCATCCTACAGGACAGTGTCTGTCCTTCCCTGTAGAGAACAGGCTCTAGTCTCTTTTTTCTGCCTTCTGTCTCCCTATGCTGCTGAAGGAATCTAACAATAGTTTAATAAGCACAGAGAGTAGAACAGCCTTGTAGTTTCAGCTGTGCCCACTCCTCACCATTGCAGGCAATGCTCTCTCACCAAGATGATGGGGCCACCACCAGATGTCTCCCCTTCCTCACACTCCCTTGGTTTGATATCAGAGAGATGGGGGAGAGGAGGGTGGAGGCAAGATGGTTGGGGAGAGACAAAGGGAGGGGGTAGGGAGGGAGGTGTTTGAACTTGTTTCTGAGACTCTTCAAGGCAGATGCTCAGAAACCAATCAACCTGTGATCAGGCTGGAGCTGCATCTCTTGTGATCTGCTCTTCAAAGGGAAGAATGGACAGACTCCTGGGAGTGTGGATGGTGACACTATGGCTGCAACTGACTAGTGAGTTTGGGTTTCTGGTGAGGGTAACAGGGACAGCAAAGTCCATAGTCCACATCCATGTGAGATGAAGCCTTCTTATTAATCTGGAAATGCAGTTTGAAAATGTAACCACTGACTCCTGTTCTCTGGTCTGTGTTTCTACGTAGGGGTGAACAGCCAAGTAGGAGAAGAGAATGCTTGGGCCTTGAGCATCCAGGAGGGTGAAAATGTCACCGTGAACTGCAGTTATAAAACAACCATAAGTGCCCTACAGTGGTACAGACAGGAGTCAGGCAGAGGCCCTGCCATGCTAATCTTAATACGTTCAAATGAGAGAGAGAAACGCAGTGGAAGACTAAGAGCAACCCTTGACAACTCCACCCAGAGCAGTTCCCTGTCCATCACTGCTGCCCAGGCTGCAGACACTGCTGTTTACTTCTGTGCTACAGATGCACAGTGTGCAGCAGGCACCTGCAGCCCTGACACAAACCCTCAGAGCTGTTTCCTCGACACCGATAGTGGATGGAATGGTGTTTTATCATTTCACAATAAGAGTCTACTGGGAATGAAAGAGAATTCTTTCAAATTTGTAATTTTTTGACTTTATTTTCCTAATCAGTCTTGTGAGGAAAATATATAGGAATCAGAGTCTTGATACCCTGACATTCCAGGACGGAGGTGGTACTGACCTCCACTGCAGTTATACAAAATTATTACACTGGCTTAGGCAAGGTCTTGGGAAATGGCCAGGCTAGATTCCTTTTCAGCTTATATCCTGTTATACCTTTTCCTGTGGATGAAAACAGAAAGGCTTAAAACCACAATATCAAAGAAGGAAAGCTCTCTACACAGCACTACTTCTAATCCTGAAGACCTCTGTGTCCTCTCAGGCATCGGCATCCACACCCTGGGCTTTAGAACAAGGGCAGAAACCTCCCTGTCATTTGTCTCTGCAAACCAGTAATTACTCCATATTCAGGATCTCCTTCCAAGCAGCATCCTGGACAATAAACCTGTGATGTAGCCAGTGGACAGAGATGCCTGTCAATCTCATTATCTGACCCAGACAGTTGCCTGTTCATGGACCTAGGTCTACAGAGCTTCCCTTCCATGAATCTCAAAGGTACAGTTGGGACAGGGAGCAGCAGGATTCTAGTATTGGGTGTTAGGGAAGGAGACTGCACAGGTACACATGCTTTTCTGAAACATTATTCTTTGTTGTTCATAGTAATCTAGCCATATGATTGTAAGTGAAATCTATATGTTTTCTAACATAATCCTTTTTTAGACCAAGATGACCATAAGTTTCATCTCTGTGTCATTTTCAAATTATTAGAAAGAATCTGTGTAGTTAGTATCTTTATTTTCTCAAGTCAGTCTGGCCTTCACTAACATCAATTCAAGAAATGGCTGAGCTGACAAGGTTGGGTGATTGGTAATACCTTTTGACAACACCTTTCTTTTCCCATTAAATTGTCCTCATTATTGTTAAACATTAATGGGACATTATATATAGCCTGTCTCTGTCATATCTATTCTAGTTACATTACTACAATATCTATCTATCTATCTATCTATCTATCTATCTATCTATCTATCTATCCATTTATATCCTACTTCCACTGATAGCAAGGTGTTTGGGCTACTGTTCTTTATAACAGCTCTAGGCAGAGTGAATTTTGCAACATAGTTCTCTTGGAAAACTAGTCAGTTACTCATGTATCTTTGCTTTCTATGTATATCATAAACCTTGATCTTCAATTTCAATTAAAAATATTTCCTGAGATATTTAGCAATTTTGCGTTGACATTTTGGAAGACTCTGAGGGAATTCAAAGTTCATGTGTCTTCTAAGTCAAGGACATGCCATACCTTCCCATTCATTAAGTTCTCTGTAATTCATCATCATCACTGTCAACTGTTCTGGGATGAGACCTAGAGCATCTTTTGGCAAAGAGAAGGTGATCCTGATCTAGGGTCTAGCTTGGTGAGTATGCCTGACCCTCTAATCCCTCCACATACCTTCCCCCCAACCTGCTAGATCTAGCTTGGGTTCCACGTCTGCATCCAGTGCCCTGGCCTAGTTTGGCCACATCTCCCCATGCTGCAACCAATCTCTAGACTTCTGCCAGGACCTGACAGGACTGACCACAAACCCTGAGGCCTTTCTCATGCCACATCCAAATCATCTACCCCAGATCTACCCCCACACTCCAGGCCTAGACCATGAGGCACATCCTGCATACCAACCCCGTCTATTCTGTCGTCTTAACTTCGCTTCACCTAAAACATTTCCAACCTCTAGATCTAATTTGCTCATACATTACGTCTCCTGGCACAATCTTCTATGTCCATATCAGACACAGAACTAATGAATGATGGCATTTCTAGTTACTATTGCAAAACTGCAAACAGTATGAAAGACCAAGTCAGTATCCACTCTAAAACTCTGTAGAAACATTGGTCAGTGAGAACTACTTTGATGAACCAGGACACAGAATTTAAAAAACAATCATAAGCTTCACCAAAGAATTCAGAGTTTAAAGAAGGTACACAAAGGCCGGGCGGTGGTGGCACATGCCTTTAATCCCAGCACTCGGGAGGCAGAGGCAGGTGGATCTTTGTGAGTTCGAGGCCAGCCTGGTCTACAGAGCAAGATCCAGGAAAGGCGCAAAGCTACACAGAGAAACCCTGTCTCGAAAAACCAAAAAAAAAAAAAAAAAAAAAAAAAAAAGAAGGCACACAAACACACACACACAGAGAGAGAGAGAGAGAGAGAGAGAGAGAGAGAGAGAGAGAGAGAGAGAGAAAGAGAAAGAGAGAGAGAGAGTTCAATAAAATGATTTAAGGAGAATTTAAGGAGATTATTAGGAGAAATAATTTAAGAGAATAAATGTCTGAGTGGTGTCCTAGAAAACATAAACATAAAGCTGATGAAAATGAGGAAGACAATCCAGGAATTTAAAATAGAATTCAATAAAGAGATAGAAACATTGAAGAGATCTCAAGCTGGAATGAAGATGGAATTAAAAAATCTAATAACCCAAGTAAAAAACTTGAAGGAAAGCCTCACAAGTAGAAGGAATTAAGCAGAGGATAGGATATCAGGACCCAAAGTGGAAGATCTAGACTAAATACAAGGATGTTAAAGATGAAAACACCAGAAAGAACATGCAGGAAGTATGAGATACATTGAAAAAACCTTAGAACTATAGGTATAGATGAGGGAGAAAAATCCTGCATCAATGCCATAAACCACGTCTTCAACAAGATCATGGAAAAAGACTTCCCTAAACTAAGGAAACACATACCCATAAAAATAGAGGAAACAAATAGAACACCAAATAGACAAAACAAGAAATGAAAACCCTATGGCATATTATAGTTAAAACACTAAGTATATGGAATAAGAAAGTGTATTGAAAAGTATAACAGAGAATAAAATCTTAAGTCACAAATAAAGGAAAACCCATCAGAATAACAGCTGACTTCTCAATGGAAAAGTTGAAAGCCAGGAGAGCCTGGAGCAATGCATTCTCAGTCCTAAAGACCACAATGGGCAACCTAGACTAATATACCCAACAACACTATCCACCCTAATGAAGTAAAAAGTAATACTTTCCATGATAAAAATCTACCCCAGAATTCATATTCAACAAAGGAAACCAAAGAAAATACAGGAATTTTGTTTTGGCATGAAGACAGCAATGAACAAGAGATTGTGGAAAGAAATATGAAACCATGATTATTAAAACACAAATATCATTGATAATACAAATAGCAACACTAGGGGTTAGGGATTTAGGTCAGTAATAGAGTGCTTGCCTAGCAAGCACTAGGTCCTGGGTTCGGTCCTCAGCTCTGAAAAAAAAATGAAAAAAACAAAAAAACAAACAAACAAACAAAAAGCAACATTAAAATCAGTAACACAATGACCACAATTACACACACATTTCATTAACATCAAATATTGATGGCCGCAATTAGCCAATCAAAAGACAGACTAAATGGATCAAGAAACAAAATCCATGTACCTGCTGCCTACAAGAGACTCATCTTAGTTGTACAGTCACCACCTTAGAGCAAAAGCAAAGACAGAAATATTTCCAATTAGGTGAGACCCGAACACAAGCAGGAGTTACTATCCTAACATCTCATAAAATAGACTTTGTAATTGGAGTATTCCTGTGTCCACCTGGCTCCTGTAGCCGCTCAGGCCCAATTAAACACACAGAGACTTATATTACTTATAAACTATGTAGCTGTGGCAGGCTTCTTGCTATCTGATCTTATATCTTAAATTAACCTATTTCTATTAATCTATAAGTTGCCATATGGCTCGTGGCTTACTGGTATCTTACATCATGCTTCTCCTCATGGTGGCTGGCAGTGTCTCCTCACTCAGCCCTCTTTTACTCAGCATTCTCTTCTCTGCTTGTCCTGCCTACACTATTCTATACTTCTTGCCTGGCTATGGGCCAATCAGTGTTTTATTTATCAATCAATCAATCATAGGAACATATATTTACAGCATACAGGACATCCCACAGCAGGACTTCAAACTAGAATCAATTAGAAGAGAAAAAGAGAGACACTTTGTTTCAATCAAGGGAAGATTTAACAAGAAGACATTACTATTTTAAACAAAAATGCACCAAACTCAGGGGTGTCAAGTTTCATAAAAACTGTCCTGTATTTAAAGACACAGATTAACATCAACACATTAGTAGCTGGTTATTTAAATATCCCACTTTCTCCAATAGGCAGGACACTGAGACAAAAAAAAAATAAAAAGAGAAACAACAGAATTAAATGACATCATACATCAATTGGACTTAACAGATATCTACAGGATATTCCACTTAAACTCCAAAGATTACATATTAAACTCAGCAGCACATAGAAACCTCTTCAAATTCCAGAATGTCCTGATGTCCTGTGAAATAAAACAAATCGTTTTTTTTTTTTTTAAATTATTCTTCTCTCATCCCAACGGCAGTTTCCTCTCCTTCCTCTCCTCAGTCTCCCAACCACCAACTCCCTTCTCCTCCAGATCCACTGTTCCTCCATTTCCTTTCAGGAAAGAGTAGGCCTCCCAGGTATATGAACCAAACATGGCATAATAAGATACAATAAGTCTTGACTCAAACCCTCCTATTAGGGCTGGGTGAAGGACCCCAGTTAGATGAAAAGGGTCCCAAGAGCAAGTGAAAGTATCAGAGAAACCCCTTCTCCCACTGTTAGAAGTTCTCCAAAACACCAAATTAACAAGAATAAAATATACAGAAGACTTAGTGCAGACCCATGTGGGGTCAGTCTCTGTGAGTACCTACAAGACCTGCAAAATTGATTCTGTGGGCCATGTTCTCCTGGTATTCTCTATCCTTCTGGCTCCTACACTTCTTTCTCCCCCTTGTCTGTAGCATTCCCTGAGCTCCAAGGCAGGGATCAGATGGAGATCTATAATATGGGCTCTCTCTCTGCCTAGTGTTTAGTTGTGGTTCTCTGTATCTATTCCCATCAGCAGCTCAAGGAAGAGTCCCTGAAGACAATTGGGCTAGGAACTAATATATGAGTATAGCAGAATATTATTAGGAACCATTTTATTATTATTTTTTTTAACTATTCTAGGTCTCTGGGCTATCCAGCCTCCAGTTCATGATCGTCCAGATAGTGTCAGGCCTGGACCACTGCTCATGGCATGGGTCTCAAATTACAGCAGTCATTGTTCGGCCACTCTCACAAGTTGAATGCCTCCATTGCCCCAGCATATCTTGCAGACTGGATACATTGCAGATTTTGTGGCTGGGTTGGTGTCCCAGTCCCACTACTGGAAGTTGCTTGGTTACAGAAGACGGCTGATTCAGGCTTGTATCATCCATTACTAGGAGGATCCTCCTCATCAGGGTCATCCTCATAGAATGCTGGGAGTTTCTACTGCACTAGCTTTCCACATCACCTCCCCAATGCCCTCCCATTCCAGTTATCTCTCCTCCCTGTACTCTTCCCCTCCATCCCACCTTCACCTGATCCTTCCTGTTTCCCTTCCCACACTCCCCAAGCCATAGTGGCTTTATTCATAATACCCAGAAACTGGAAACAATCTAGATATCCCTCAACTGAAGAATGGACAAAGAAACTGTGGTATACTTACACAATGGAGCATTACTTAGCTGTTAAAAAAGTGACATGAAATGCAGCTAAGTGGAAGGAACTAGAAGAAAATCATTCCAAGTGATTTATACCAGACCCAGAAAGACAAATATGACATGTTCTCATTTATAATTGGTTATTAGCTGTCAAGTAAACTAAAATCGTGTTATAATCCACAGACGCAGAGAGACTGAGTAACAAGGAGAGCTCAAGACTGGGATGCATGGATCTCCTTGGGAAGGGAAATAGAACAAAACAAATCTTAACACATTTAAAAACATTGAACTTCATGTGTCCTATCTGATCACAATACAATAAAACAAAATTAATAGCAACTAGATTCCTAGTAAATACACAAATCCATGGAGAGGAAACTCCTCATTACTGAATTGGGTCAAAGAGGAAATTGAGAAAGAAATAAAATATTTGCTGGAACTAAATGAAAATGAAAACACAACACAGTCAAACCTCTGGCACACATTGATAGTAATCCCAGAGGGAACTATAAAGCTCTAAGTACCTAGAGTAAAAAACAGAGAGAACATAAATAAAAGACTTAAGGATGCAACTCAAAAATTGAAAATCTCCCAAGGATGGGCAAATGGAATATATAGTTATGGAGAGACAGAGGGGAGACCAGAGTGGAAGGATTGGATGAAGTAAGGGAGGGAGGAAGGGGTAAGGGATAGAATATAGGGAAGGACAACTAACACTAAGGATCATTTGAGGGGTTGTATGCAAGCCTAATATGGTAGAAGATTCTTAAAATGTATACATATATGAAGAAATCTAAATGGAGTCACCAAATAATAGGGGAGACAATGCCCCAACTAGATACTTTTCACCATTGAGTGGAACTCCCAGTACCAGGAATGGGTTACATCTAATCAAATCCACAAACAGCTCTGGCTGTTGCCAAGGCTATTAGTTGTTGTCCACAAACTGATGGCAAGTTATAATTCTGAAGGCAACATTTACATATCTCATTGAACATGGAGAAGATGAGTGGGTTCCTTGACCTCTATTGACTAGTGTTCATGATACTGGAAGGTATTTTCCATGATACTAGAGGAGAAAAGTAATC
Source organism: Peromyscus leucopus (assembly GCF_004664715.2). Classification (NCBI taxonomy): domain Eukaryota; kingdom Metazoa; phylum Chordata; class Mammalia; order Rodentia; family Cricetidae; genus Peromyscus; species Peromyscus leucopus. Next base: position 70,672,980 of record NC_051070.1, read on the forward strand.
ATTAATCCTTCTATATTCATACCTTTGACAAGGTTCACCCTTTGTTTAATGACTTCTAGCTAGAAATTGGTCAGAATTTCTGGCTGTGCCTGAACCCTCAACCCCCCTACTATATAGGGCGAGGGACCAGTCAGACCATCAGTGCACCAGAAAACAAAAATAACTGTAACTGTGAAAAGCCTAAGATAACACTGTGGTCCTACGTGGAGCTGGAACCTGTCTGGTGTCCAGAACTCCTGGCTTAGAGGATTCACTTTACTCTGATGCTTGCTATTTCACTCTTCAGGTCAATTCTTATCAGTAGGATACTTTATGGCCCCTGAGACCACTTGGTGGGCATGCTCAGATGGTTTAACTAAATGTGCCTCCTCCAAGACATTCAAAATAGTAATTCCCTTCTGTGTGTACTAGTGCACATCCTGCCCCAGGTTTACTTATATGATGGGGAAGAAGAGAGAGTACATTTAAGATGAACCTCAGGCTTCAACTCGGCAAGTGAGGTATACCTCTCCTCATCTCACTTCTGATTGGAGCCAGTATTGCTCAGGCAACAGCCATAGGAACATTATACCTATAGGAACAACACCCTATAGTCAGTGATCAAACTTCAGAGAATTAAGTAAGCAAGTGGACCAGGACTGTCTTAGTTAGGATTTCTATTGCTGTGAAGAGACACCATGACCATGGTAAATCTTTTAAATGAAAACATTTAATTGGGGCTGACTTACAGTTTCAGAGGTTTAGTCTTTATCATCATGGTGGAATACATGGCAGCATGTAGGCAGACATGGTGCTGGGGAAGCAACTGAGAGTTGTACATCTTGATCTGTAAGCAGCAGAAGAAGACAGTGTACCACAATGGGCATAGCTTGAGCATAAAATACTCAAAGCCTGCCTCCACAGTGACACACTTCCTCCAACAAGGCCACACCTTTTAATAGTGCCACTCCCTATGGACCAAGCATTCACACACAGGAGTCTATAGAGGCTACATCTATTCAATTCACTACAAGGACTTAGGGATATTAGAAGACTCTGTATCCAGATGAGAGAAACAAGTAGACTCTAGCAGAAGTAATTTTGGAAACCCAAGGAGGCTTAGATTTTCTCTTGATGAAACAAATAGGATTCTACATAGCTTTAGGAGAAATCTATGGTTTCTACTTCAAGTAATCAGGGATTGGTTTGAGAAAATCTCAAAGAAGGGAAGAAAGGAGATATAGATCAGATAATTGGCATCAGTCTCTCTTACCTGGTCCCCACTTTATTATCAGCATTAGTCATTTCATTCTTATCCTCATCAGGCTAATGGTGGAACCGTGCATCTTCAACTGCATTGCCAACTACATCCAACAGAGTAAACTCAGTTAAGCTTCTGGTCTTAAAGACCATTGGTGTCTCCCGCCTAGGACAAGACAAGGAAATGATTGACACATGCCCATAGAACCAATGGGGAATGTGACAAGGTAAGACAGTGCAGAGGATCCTCCATCTTGTGTTCTTACAGGGGCCAGTTTTTTTTAGGCTTGACTAGAATTTGATCTTCTTGATGAGAAGCCCTGTGGAAAACTACCCAACTCACTTTTAGGTCAAGATGTCACAGCTAGCTTATCTTAGCTTATGTTAAACTGCTTGTTTGCACAGAAGCCCCTCCAGCTAACTGCTTATCGTAGTAGTTTCTGGGTAATTTTCCACAGGAATCTTCATCAAGGAGATCCTAGGTAAAGAACCTTCTCTGATGAGGTCTGCACATTTGTTCACATGTGTACACATACAGATCAGGCTAAGATAAACATATGAGGGAGAGCTATTTTTTTAAGCTGCTGAGATTGTGTGACCTTACTATTCTTTCCTGCTTATTCATGAGATTCACACTTAAAATGCATTTTGATACTGTGTTCATTTAACAAAACAATGGGTTTATCTGTAGGGTCTATGAGCTTCCAGCCACAGGTTCGTGATAGGACTTACAGTACCATCCAGTATGTGTTCAGTCAAGGGTCACTACATTGTAAAAATGTCTAAGTCTGTTTTTCCTGATTGAGGATTAGTCTCTAGCATGCTCCCTGTGGAAGGGGAAGACGTGCTTCATTGGAGCACTGCCATCTTGTGTCTGGCTCACATATGTGTGATGTCTGTAATGGCTCCATTGCTGCCCTGCAGAGTTCATGTGTTAAATTTGACAAAGCCTAGCTTCATAGAAGCTTCCATCCCCAAACTGAAGTAAAATTCCTGGCGTAGCAGTCATGCCAGAAAAGATTCAGGGAGACAGGCTCTTCTTTCAGCTGTTGCTTTCCTGGTTTGTTTGGACTTGAAATGAACAATGCACACACAGAGCTGGAGAGTTATTCCTGTGCTTTGGAAACATAGCCTGGCATTGATATGCAGGTGGGGGACATTTCTTCCTGCTAAGTGAAATTGTGTCTACTGCTCTGCCCCTCACTGCGTTTTAGAAATATTATGAGGAGTGGGGACAAGTGTTGATGGAGAAAATGTGTCATTTAAGGGCGATTACATAGTAGAGTGTATTTTAATTCTTTTTATTCTCTTTATTCTGGTGTGTATTCTATTTACAGTACCTCCCAGTGTCCCAATGCAACACAGCAATATAGCAACTTCCCAAGTAAGAAACTTTCAGAAGAATGGCATGCTGTTGGCCACAATCAACTTTGCTCTCATTAGACTACTCAACATCCACCCACTTCAAACTGCTGGACACTAATGTGTCTAGGTCCAGCTGTTCCCATGGTTTCTGTTTCTCTGGATGGTGCTTCATTGCTGCTCCCACTAAGGAGTCCATGTTTCATGCAAATTTTCTCTTATTCTTTTCTTAAATCTTAAACCTTTCAAGGTGTGTGTGTGTGTGTGTGTGTGTGTGTGTGTGTGTGTGTGTGTGTATGTATGTATGTATGTATGTATGTACTTTAAGTACCTTCATTAGTCAGCCTACTTTCATCTGCAGATGCTCCAGTCTATTGTTTCTTTGATGCTGTATCATCCGAGGACTGTCCAGATCGAATGATATTGGGGTTTTGCTGTCTTTTCTCCATATTGCATCATCATTTCTGCTTATCTGAAGTCACTGAATCTTCATAATTCTTAAAATAGATAAGCTTGTTTTATTTTTTTAAGGCAAGGGTTCACATTTTAGACTACTATTTTATGTATCCTTTTTTTCCCTTCTTTTCACCAAAGTCACTATCTTTATATCCTACCAGAACTTCCCTTGATTGGATGCTCACTGCTAGCACAGGCTTATAAAATACAGCCAAGGGTGTCTGATTTGAATGTGTCTGCATAGGTAATGGTTGTCCTAGGACACAGTGAGAGGGCACTGCATCTGAATTGTAAGAGCATGTGTGGTGGATGTTGTCTATAAGAAGGAATCTGTAGGCAAACACACTGCTAATGATTTCTTTGTTCTGAGTTAAACAAAGGGTGGGGTGGAGGTGAGGAGAGGAAGAAATGGGAGAGAGAGAGAGAGAGAGAGAGAGAGAGAGAGAGAGAGAGAGAGAGAGAGAGAGAGAGAGAAAGGATATCTCAGACCCAAGAGCATCTGGCCAGAAGGATAAGGCTGACCTTCCAATTGATTTCCTTTGTTCTGGCTCTCTACATAAATGCTAATGAGGAAATGCCAGGGAAGGCAGAATTTTCTCTGGCTTTCAGGAGTCAACAAAACACACATTAAAGATTCAGTCTCTGGGTTTTGACTATGTTTCAGGCAGCAGGGATGCTTGCAGCTTTTGCTTTTATACTCAAGTGGTAATGGTCTCCAAATTTAATAGCTTTATCATGTGATCTTTTTTTTTTCAAAATAAAATTGTCCTTCCATTTTGCATGGTCTATTTTTCATTAGGTTAGGACTCAACATAGCACAGATTAGCTTAGAAACACGAGGTGTGCTGTAGACAGGAAGAACATATGAATTTGCTTCAGTCTTTATCCTGCACTGGCCGCCAGAGGGCGACGTTGCACAGACTAGCCGCCTCCATTTCTGCAGTTGATCCCCACTTTCAACTCAGTCCCTCCCTGCATCTTGTAGAGTTCTTAGAACATCTGATGAGTGAAGACAGTCAGAGGCCAGGAAGTTCCCAGGACCAGGACAACTTCTGCAGCGTTTTGTTTGTTTGTTTTAGAATTTTATCTAAACAAGGACGGTGTCTAGACAAATTTGTGCTCTTTGTCCTCAAGAACTGGGAACTGCAGCTGCTTTCCTGCTTGTGCCAAGCTTTTCCAGAAAGGCACCAGAAGTGTTTCCAGTGCTCAGCCATGCTTCTAGTCCTCATCTCATTCCTGGGGATACATTTTTTCCTGGGTGAGTAAAATATCCTTATCGTTTGTAGATGCACACGATTCACTGTTTTTCTCACTTGAATGTTAAAAAGAGTATTTTTCTCCATGAAGTATGCATCAAATTTACTGATTTATCATTGAATTTGCAGGAGATGTTCAAGCACAGTCAGTTACCCAGCCTGATGCCCATGTCACTGTCTTCGAAGGAGACTCGGTGGAGCTCAGATGCAACTATTCCTACAGTGGAGCTCCTTACCTCTTCTGGTACATGCAGAACCATGACCAAGGCCTCCAACTTCTCCTCAGGTACTTTTCAGGAGACCCTGTGGTTCATGGAGTGAATGGATTTGAGGCTGAGTTTCAGAAGAGTAAATCTTCCTTCCACCTGAAGAAAGCCTCTGTGCACCTGAGCGATTCGGCTGTGTACTTCTGTGCTCTGGATGCACAATGTTTGAGACTGCAGGGGGAGCTGAACACAAACCTGTGAGATGCTGGGGAGGACTGTAGCTGGTGGACTTTAGATCATCCATGCCCCTGTAAGTAACCTAAATAAACTTATCAGTTCTCTAAGTTGGACTTCTCTGGAATCATTACTTCAGTCTGTCATTGGTGCCCTATCTGAGGTATACCCCCCGAAAGGTGACATAGCAGGGCCAAATCATAAAATGATGCCTGAGACATGGTTGCATCCTTAAATGTTGTTTTGTAGACATCCTGAAGTTTTCTACTGACCAATGATCTCCAGGAGACTTGAAGATACAGCTCATTTCCACATAAACAATGACCGAATGGACGCCTGTGTAGTGTGCACTAGAGGGAGAAGTGTTGACTTCTTTCTACTTCAGACTGAAGGGCAGTGTTAGGAAGTGTACAGCTTGCACTCAATGCCTCAAGAGCCTCCGATACACTCTCCATCTGTGACACTTAGCTTAGTCAACTAGACTCAGTGCAGAATCACCATGAAGAGAATCTCAATAAGGACTCATCTGGGTTAGGTTGGCTTGTGAGCAAGTCTGTGGTAGATTGCAATAATCACTGTGGGAAGACACAGCCTGAACATGGCCAGCCCCTTTTCCAGAGTTTGGCCCTGCACACTGAGTGAAATGGAGAGTGTGCACAGCGGGGCACAGAAGGAAGCATTCTAGGCTCTTTGTTCCTGATTGTGGATGTGATGCGACAAGTCGGCTCTAGCTTCTGCTGCTGTGACTTTCATGCTATGGTGGACTGTAACCTGGAATTCTTAGGCTCCTTCTAAGTGATCACTGTCAGGCTGTCTTGTCATGGCAACGAGAAAGGGAACTAGGATGCCATTCTTACTCCAGCCCATGGATCTTCGTTAGATTTTGGAGCACGGTGTAAAGACACAGAAGGAAGGAAAGGGACCAGAGTCTGACCTCAACAGATGAAACTATTTCAAACAGTGAAGGACAGACACTCTCTCAAGGGAAATGGGGGTCTGCAAGGAAGGAGGGGAATATTTGGAGTTTATAGAGTTGATTGGGGTAAGGAATCTTGTGCAGTTGCAAGGGGCTACAGACAAGCCTACAATCTCTCTTCCCCACATTGTCTGCTCATCTGAGACCGACTATCTTGGGAACTAGGCTGTCAGCTCAGCAATACATTTCCTTTCTGGAGATCACTAATAGTGGGTGCATTAAGAACAACTGGAACCTCACAGGAATGCTGTTTGTACAACTGAGGCCCATGATCATGTGTGAGCAATGCAGTATTATTTCTTCTTCTGTAAGTGTAACAAATGTTACATAAATGCACCAGTGAGAAAGTGAAAAAACCCAAAGCTTTAGACAGTTGTATTTGCTATTTGAACATATTATGACATGCTTTAAGTATATTTCTGTGAATTAATACAGTTACACTAAAATGTAAAATTTCAATGAAAATTTAAACATTTACCAATAAAATTGTCATTGTTCTTGCCTTTCACCTAATTGTTATTCCCTTTCATTCCTTGAAAACAAAGCTTATGACTTTTGTTCCCCAAATTTCCATTTCTAATATTTATGTGTGTATGTCAATATAGGGTAGCTCTGTGTTTTTAAAATATATGTCAAAGATAAAACATTGTATGCATGATTGTGGAGTTCGATGTTTTTACTAAAATAATTTGGAGACATGGAATATTCGTGATAATCTATTTCAATGTGTGTAACTGCTGTGCACCATCTCAGTTCAGGAATATGCAATATGTCACTTTTGACAGGCATTTGAGCGGGGCAGCACCAGCAGAAGTAATGGAAGTCTCAGTCAGAAGTCTGGTTCACGAAGGTCAATAGGTCACCACCATACATGAGCCCTCTGCACAGCTCAGTCTTTCTGTGTCAGCCTTTGTCACATCTCCTCCCAAGTCAAGTGTTCAGCCAAGAAGGACCAAGGCCAACAGCCCACCCGGACTTAGAAGGAGTATGCCCCAAACAGGAACTAATACTTACTGTCACAGTTACAATGATCACTGAGATATGATTTTTGAGTGTCCACAATTCCTTTACGGTCCAGATACACCTTATGAATCAGAGTCATAATACCATAGCAATGTTTGGAGTGTTGCCATTGACCTTTATCTTTACTGGGTTTCTAAAAGAAATAAAGTTAACATTTTTTCATGAAGGACAAAAGATTTTTTTAGCCTGCTGTTCAAGGAAGCATTTCCATGCATTCATTACAAAGACCCTACTAGGGATATAATTCTAGCTATTTCCCTGTTTATATTGCAGAGCACTTAGTTACACACTGAGATGTTTGCTCTGCTATAGAATTTGCACTTTTAAAACTTTCCTCATGAGGCCCATCAAGATGGCTGAGTGGGTAAAGGTGTTTGTCACCAACACTGACAACCCAACTTTAATCTCTGGAATCTACATGGTGGATGGAGTGAAGTGACTACCACAAACTGACTTCTGATCCCTAACTGCCCTGTTATGTGCACACACACACACACACACACACACACACACACACACACACACATATAAATGAATAAACACAATAAAAACTACTTGTGGTTGTCACATTGCTCCTAAAGATGCTCTTATTAATTTTCATTCCTGTCAACAGTGTAAAAGAGCCACTCTGTCCTTGCTCACTTTATGGTCCCCTAGCACCCCACTTCATTTCCACCTGTATTTCCTAATAAACTGTTTGCACTCAAATGCCCCTTTCAAGAATGGATACTAGAATAACTCAGTGAAAAGATTTAACCCAGAGGTGGTTCTAGGAGGCAAATACATAGAAAGAGCCTTAGGATTAAATTATTTATGGCTAGATGAAAGGAAGGATCCTTTATTGGAGACAAATGTGGTAATGACAAGTCCTTAAAGGTTGCAGCATCACAGTTACTGTGAGTTGTGATGAATTTCATGATGCTGATTTCTGTTTTTGTGTCGGTTACATGGTATCTTTAGCTTCTGTGGAGTATTGCTATGATAGTCGTTTACATACTGTGGAGTTGTTTGTTTTTAGATGGGAATAGAGAAAAACAAGAGCTAGGTGAAACCACACAGTAGGTGAAACCACACAGTATCCAATGTCTTTCACCATCCCTGTTCAATGATGATCTTTGGAAGATAATGGCTGGTGCCTCCTCTCTGCCTCCTAAATATTGTGCAATTTCGCTTTGTACAGAAACACATTGAGTTTTCTAATTGACAGCGAAGAAATTCAGAAAATCAGGAGCCACTATGAACCAAAAGAAAGCCTTAGCCTTCTGTGATGTATGCAGAGTCTTTATTTGCCTACTTCATGCAGTGATGTTCAGTTAAGAAGCATTCTGATTATGTCAGCACATGGAGAGGTTGTAGATCTTGCTCCAAGCAGTAAGGGGGCTGTTGTCACTAGGAAAAGGAGACCTTTAGTGACAGAAGTCATGTATGGAAACAGAACTTTACGATGGAATCCACAACTTTAAAGAAATTACTATTTTAATAGTGTGTGTGAGTTTGAGTGAGTATAAGTGCATGTGCATATGTGTGTGTGTGTGAGTGTGCGTGCGTGTGTGTGTGTGTGTGTGTGTGTGTATGTGTGTATTAATGAGTGTAGGTGCCTTCAGGGACTAGGGACATTAGATTTTTCTGGCTTTGCCATTAAAGCAGGTTGTGAGCCACTTGGCATAGGTGTTGGGAATTGGACTTGGATCCTCTTCACAGACTTACAGCATTTATCAATCACTGTCATTCCATAGTGAATACACACTTCAAAAGCTGTGGGGGATGGAGAGTGGCTCCATTGTTAAGAGCATACTGTCATCCACAGACATGCCATTTGTGCCTATTCCCTGAGTGAGATTTAGTTCAATCTTTAGTCTCCTTAGAAAAATACTCTGGGATAATATAGTTCTGGGTGACTATATTTTATGGGAGGATATGATCCTATGTGACTATAACTTTATGGAACTATATTGGTTATGCAAATAATAGTGACAGGTAAAGATATAGAGAAAGCAGAGGTGAAAAAAATCTGTGAAATATATAGTATCAAAACAACAATGAATTTGATGCTACATACAATGCAGAATCTGCTTGGTGCACATAGGCCCATCACATGGCAGGGGCAGGGGGATTATACTCAATTCCATAGGCATTCAAGTTCCCCAGTTTCTGTATTTCTCTAGTAATGTGAGTAATATGGGTCTATCATAGTTAATTTTATATTGCTGTGAAGAGACACCATGGCCCAGGCAACTTACAGAAGAAAAGTTTATTTGGGGCTTACAGTTTCAGAGGTCTAGAGTCCATGACCATAATGGTGGGGAGCATGGCAGGGAGTCCATGGTACTGGAGTAGTTGCAGAAAGCATACACAACCATAGGCAGAGAACGTGACACTGGGAATGGCTTGAGTCTTTTGCAGCCTCAATCAAAACCATACCTACCAACTCTTCCTGGTTTTATCATCTGGGAACCAAGTATTCAAACATATGAGCCTATAGGAACCATTCTCATTCAAATATCCAGAGGGTCTCTTCTTATTATTTTTTGGGTGTTGGAGACTGACCCCCAAAACCTCATGCATAGTAGACTATGTGCTCTATCACTGAATAACTCCTCTAATATTTTAAAATTTTCAATAATGTGTATGTAAAATAAAATATTCATTTTTTCTTGAAAATTTTTATTAAGTTGAGTTTCTTTTGATAAATGTTTCAAATGTGAAACAAATGGCTATAGTTTCAAATAGTGATACTCTTTTACACAAACAGCATTCATTTATTAATTTAAAAAGTATCTGTTAGCTATCTTTTAGGTTTATGACATCTGTCCAAGTGTAGGGTTATAAAGTGGAAAAGTTTGTCTCTTTTCTCCAAAGTCATCTGGTAGTGATTAAACATGTCTTGGCATTCCTTACTTGTGTGATTTTTCCAGAGGATTACCACATAGCCAAAACTGGCTACAGAAGAAATTTAGAAATGGCATAGAATGGCATTCCCAGGTAAGACAAGATACAAGGTGCAAATAAGCCTATCACAACTATTCTTCAGATTACAGAAACACCATCCAATAGCTACCAGGTGTCAGACAAAATAAAAGAGCCAAAAGTGGCACTCCATCGCTGACTTTTGAGAATGTAGGTCAGCAACCTTCTGAGCTTAGCAAATTGCCTAAAACAGGGGGTGGAGGGATGGTGCATCAACCTAGCACACACGTATTTCCTGTTTAATTCTCAGCTCACATTCATCCTTTCCCTGTAACCTGAACATTTCCTAACTTAAGAAATTAAGATTTACACACTTGGGTGGCTCAGAAAATGAACTCTTTCCCTGGGCTAGCGATTGTACTCTTCTTAATGTTTGGTAAGTGGAATGACATGTGGAGCTTCTGTCTTCTTCTATGATATTAATCTAAATTTTAAGAACAATTTTTCCTACAAGGCAGAATACAGATCACCAGCAAGCTGGCCCACAATAATTGTTGTTATTAATTTCTCTTTTTAGGAGAGAGCAATGGAGACTCAGTGACACAGACAGAAGGTCGAGTCACACTCTCTGAAGGGACTTCTCTGACTGTGAACTGTTCCTATGAAACCAAACAGTACCCAGCCCTGTTCTGGTATGTCCAGTATCCCGGAGAAGGTCCACAGCTCCTCTTCAGAGTCTCAAAGGCCAACGAGAAGGGAAGCAACAGAGGGTTTGAAGCAACATATGATAAAGTATCCACCTCCTTCCACTTGCAGAAAGCCTCGGTCCAAGAGTCAGACTCGGGTGTGTACTACTGTGCTCTGAGTGACACAGTGGTGGAAACTGCAGGGGGAGCTGAGCACAAACTCTGAGAAGCAGGGGACTGATGCTGAGACCACTCATTTAGGGACCAGGGGAAGGTCTGCTATTGTTAACACTCACTATACAGGCAGACACTGCCGCAGTGTAAACCATGCAAATTAACACTAAGGACACATTAGGAGAACAGGAAGTGAGCATGCCTTAACTTAGGCTTGATCAGAAAGAGTGAAAGCAGTCACACACCATGATGATTTCCTTTTTGTTTTTGTTTTGTGAGATGGGATTTCCAGTAGCTCAGGCTGGCCTTGAACTCCTTCCTTATGAAGCTGAGGTTGGCTTGGAATTCCTTTTCTTCCTGCCTGAACCCCCAGAGGGCTGTAGTTATAGGCATGACCCACCATACTAGTCTGTCTGAATTTGTGATTTCTTAAATACAAATCTCTTGCTGAAATTTGTCTATGTGTTCATCATCCCATATAATTCTTATCCCCGGAATCCAACTCATGTCATTAATGGAATTATCATGGCTTAAAAGGGTGCACATGCTCCATATCTTCCTGGTAAAGTACAGTAAGAGATGGTTTATTTATCCTTCCTCTCTAGGTCTAATGGTTTACTTGTTATTCCTAAAGATTCTTACATTTGACTGAATTTAGAAGCAGAAATCTCGGAGGAAATAGGTTCATGACATTTTTATTTGGTTTCCTTCATTCTTTTGCCCCAAAATATATCATATTCTGTAGCATCTTCCTTATGTTTCTAGTGTTTTTTTTTTTTTTTTTTTTTTTCAGTGCAACAGGTCTGTGGTTGTGATCTGCATGGAGAAAAAAGATGCTGAATCTTGGGTGCTTTGGTCCTGGGGAAAAAGTGAGTTAAGATGAAGAGATGAGTGTTCTCAATTCAGTTAACAGGTCAAATGAAGAAGACTTAAGAAGAGTTAAGTACCAGGGAAATTAGGTGACATTGTTAGGAGAAAGAAACTTGGATTGTTGTGGACTTGAAACTTAATATAGGCTATGAATTAGATAGAGTGGACAACTATTCCAAAGAGATTCATAGTCCTCAAAGAAAACTAGGGTCAAATGGATGGGTATTTACCTGTTAATGGAAGGAAGGACTCCTCCTTTCTGTAGTGCATTACAAAAGACCAAAAGGGATCCCGGACTCAAAATGTAACAATTATTTTTACTTTTGTCAGTGCTAGGAACTAAACGCAGGCATCTTGAATGCAAGGCAGGGGCTCTACTGAGCCATAGTCTTAACACTAACATGTTTGTGCTTTAAAGTGCACCATTGATAAAGTGAACGGAGAATCCCAAAGTTGAAGGAAATGTTTGCTAATCATGTATCTGCTGAGGCAGTACCAAACAGAATGTATAATCACATCACTATTTTTTATTTTTATTATTATTTTAAAAATGTATTCTCTCAAACAATACTTGCCCACCACAGCCTCCCCCCACCTCCCCTCTCCCTCAGATCCACTGCTCCTCAGTTTCCCTTCAGTATATAGCAGGCCTCACAGTGATTATCAAATGAACACAGCACACAAGATACAAAACACTAGGTATAAATCCTCACATCAAGGCTGAATGAGGCAACCAAGTGGAAGGAAAGGGGGCTCATGAGTAGGCAAATAGAGACACCCAATTCTCATTATTAGTATTCCAACAAAAAACCGAAACTAAACAATCATAGCATGTATGCAGAAGACCTAGCACAGACCATGTAGGTTCCATGGATGCCGCTTCAGTCTCTGTGGGCCCCTATGGGCCCTGCGTAATTGATTCTGTGGGCTGTGTTCTCATGGTGTCCTAGACCACACTGACTCCTCCAATCCTTCCTCCCCCTCTTCTGCAAGGTTCCCTGAGCTCCACCTAATATTTGGCTGCGAGTCTCAGAATCTACTCCCATCAGCAGCAGGAGGAAACCTCTCTAATGACAACTGGGATAAGCACTGTTACTATGAGTATAGCAGAATACCACTAAGAATCATTTCATTGCTTTTTTTTTTTTTTGGAGTGCATGTGTGCGTGCATAGGTGGGGGTGATGGTCAGTCATGTTTGGTTCTACCCTAGGTTTCTGAGCTATCCAGCGCCTGGATCCTGGTCATCTAGGCAGTGGTGGTCATGGGCTCTTCCCTGTGGTGTGGACCTCAAGTTAGACAAGTCATTGGTTGGCCACTCCCACAAACTGAGCCACCATTGCCCTAGAGCATCTTTCAGGTTACACTGGTTGTGGGTAGAAGGTCTTGTGGCTGGGTTGGTGTCCCAATTCCACCACTGAGTGACCAGCCTGGTTACAAGGAGACCAGTTTGGACTCCATATCCTCCATTACTAGGAGTCCTTGCTAGGGTCACCCTTCTAGGTTACAGGCAGTTTCCCTGCACTAGATTTCCATATTGCTCTCTAAATGCCCACCAATTCCAGTTGTCTCTCTCAGTACCCCCCCTCTCTCTGTGTGTCCTTTCCTCCTTCACCTGATTCTTCCTGTTCCCACCCCTGCCTGCCCCCAGTCCACTCACAAAATCTATTATATTTCCCTTCCCAGGGAAATCCTATCATCCCTCTCAAGTACCCCTTGTTACTTGGCCTCTCTGGGTTTGTAGAGTGTAGAATGATTATCCTTTACTTAACTGCTAATATTCACTTATAAACAAGTACTGTTGGGGGGCTACCCACCACACCCACATTTTCCCAGAGTGCTCTTGATTAGGAGCAGTGGGAAATATTAGATAGAAGGATTTAGTGGGGGAAGAAACAGAGAGAAAATACAGGCTAGCCTCGAGAGGGCCTGGAACCTATTCCTTCGGGCCCTGAGTGTCTCTGCCCTAGGGTATTTATAGAAATGCCAAGGGGTGGAGCAAAAGACCTCCACCAGCACAGCCCAGTGCAGACCATCGCAGACAACTGTACTTAGTCTGTGGTCCAATCATCTTCTCTATGCACACCTGCTGGGTAAAGCCACTAGGAAACCTGAAAATGAGCTCCCACAGAGCACATACCATCTTTGTCTTTCTGGGTCTGGGTTGCTTCTCTCTCAGGATGTTTTCTGTTTTTTGTTTTTCTAGTTCCATCCATTTGCCTACAAATTTAATGATGTCATTTTTAATCTAACAACCAAGTAACACCCCATTGTGCTATCTATCTACCTACCTACCTACCTACCTACCTATCTATCTATCTATCTGTCTGTCTGTCTGTCTGTCTGTCTATCTATCTGTCTTTTTTTCCCTAGACAAGTTTTGCTGGGCAGGCAAAGATTGAACTCAGATTTGGAAGGCACTTATCCTGTCTAATCTTGCACAAGCTGGGGTTTTAGTCATGTTCCCCTGTACCTGACTTTATAGTTACATAGTTCTAAATAAATTTTTTTATACATAGACACATATTTTTAATATTAAGTACAAAATTTTCCACTTAAAAAAGTGATTTGTTTTTATCATTATCTTTCTATGAATTGCCATTTATTTTTTGTGTTGCCAAATATTTGTCGAACTAGGAAACATATAGTAAAATCCAATATTGTTACCACAAATCTACCAGTTTTGCATTAAACAAATGCAATTATTTGTGCCTATTGTGTGTCAAGCCATAATTTAAAAGACAGTATACAAAGAAAACCAAACTGTAACTTTGCAAGAACTTGCTTCAGTGTTGGTTTACAGAGGACTTTCACCATATTGTGATTATTTTATCTGAAAAAATATAATTTTCTCTATAATTTTATTGTTTGTTTGTAGCTGACGTTTTCTCTGGTACTGCCCAGACCCACGGACCCTGTAGTGATTATAATATACATTATAATAATATAATATAATATAATATAACATATAACATGTATAATAATATATAAAATAATCACTCAGAAGCTTATATTAATTAAAACTGATTGGCCATTAGCTCAGACCTACCACTTACTAGCTCTTACATTTAAACTCAGCCCATTTCTATTAATCTGTATGTTGCCACATGTTCCATAGCTTTACCTGTGTGCCATTACATGCTGCTCCCTGGATGGCAGGCTGGCGTCTCCTCTCAGCCTTCCAGCCTTCCCACAGTTCTAATTGTCTGCTAATCCACCTATACTTCCTGCCTGGCTACTGGCCAATCAGCATCTTATTTATCAACCAATCAGAGCAACACATATTCACAGCATGCAAAACCTCCCACAGCATTTGTTTGTTTGGTTTTTGGAGAGAGGGTTTCTCTACGTAGTCCTGGCTGTCCTGGAACTTGCTATGTATACCAAGCTGGCCTCAAACTCAAAGAGATCCACCTGCCTCTGCCTCCCTAGTGTTGGGATTAAAGTCATGTGCCCCAATGCCTGGCAGAACTTCTTAGCTTTAACACTGCTGGTGTCATTCCTGGTGTGCCCTCTTCCTGCCTCCTGCTTGTGGAACAACATCTAAGCTCTCAGCTGCTGCTTCATCCACCTGTTGCCTGCACCTCTGATTCACCATCATGGGCTCTAACCCTCTGAAGCTGTAAGTCCCAAATAAACTTTCTTTTCAAAGTTTTCTTGGTGATAACATTTTATCACAGCAATAGGAAAGTAACTAATACAAGTAATATGTACTCTATCTTTGTTTTTATTCTATGTGTATGGGTGTTTTGAATTCACATATGTCTGTCCACAGTGTGTGCAGCCTGGTGTCTGTGGAGGCCAGCAAAGGGCATCAAATTGCCCAGAACAACAGTAACAGATGGTTGTGAGATGCCAAGGGCATGCTGGGAACTGAACCTAGGTCCTCTGGAAAAGCAGCCAGTGTTTTTAACTGCTGAGCCATCCAGCCTCCATTCCCAATATCTGAATAAGATTATGAGGATAATTAGGCTTTCAGACACAGTACAAAGACAAGGAAACAAATGCATCAAAATGGGTTTAAGGAATAGAATGTGAAAATGTTAAAGATTTCTCTATGTATGATTGATTATGATGCCAATTGATTTTGTAATTGATCTCATACAGCATGATATTAAAATGTATAGTTTTCTATGGCTATCATAGAAAACTATCACTGACTGGCAGACATCAACCACAGAAATTTATTTCTCCACATTTCTACACACTATAAATCCAAGATCAGGAAGTTCACAGGATTAGTTTCTTCTTAGGCCTCCCTCTGGACTTGTAGATGACCCTTTATCCCTAGGTCCAAACATGCTTTTCTAGTAGGATATTCATCTATACTTCCTATATGAACATCATACTTATTTAATTAGAGCTGACCTTATTTTGCCTTGATTATTTTTTAAAGGCCATGTCTTTGAATACAGTCACATTCTGAGGTTCTTAGTGTTTTAGCTTCAACATAAACATTTTGGAGTGGGATCAATTCAGGGTTTACCAGCCACGACAATATATATATATGTATGTATATATACATACATACATACATATATATATACATATATATACATACATATATACATATATATATATACATATGAAGAACGTAGACTCCTCCATGGTCCAGTGTACTTAGAATTTCTGATAAAAAAGCAATCATATACATCCTAGATGATGAGGCTTCTCCACCTTCTCCTAAATGCAATTCTAGAGGAATGAGAAACGTGTAGCCATTAACTCCTCAAAAATCATGCTTCAAACTATGGAGCTAAATAGACCAGTGTTAAAAATTAAAAGCAATTATTCAATATAAATGTGCTTTCCTCTGTGATTAGTAAAATAGGGTATGGAATTCTCTTAATTTTAGTTTTATTTCTTTCTGTAGCTAAATTGTCAATTTTTATTAATATTTTGGTTTTGTTCATTTCTGCATTTCCCAATTCTCTTCCTGCCTGAACATTAATTCTACTTTATTTTAGCCTTTTTATCCTCTTTTCTCAGACCTTGGCTTCTCAGGAGCTATTTTAGTTGAGTAATATGCATCCCCCCTTCACCACCACAGTTATTAAGTCTTTGAGACTTTGATTTGCTGGGTGTGGTGGGGTAGTAGATGAGAAAGAGTGCTATGGTCCCTGCACAGAGGGGGAACAGTGACAATACTGTTCTAATTTGTTTTATATTGCTTTGATGAACACCAGGACCAAAGACAGGGGAGGAAAGGGTTTATTTCAACTTACAATTTACCCTTCATCATGAAATAAATGAGGGCAGGAACTTAAGACAGGGTCCTGGAGGTAGGGGACTGAACAGAGGGCATGAAGTAGCGCTTCTGACTTGCTTGTTGTTTGTGGTTTGCTCAACTTGCTTTATTATACGACCCAGGACGACCTCTTCATGAGTTGTACCACTCACAGTTCCTTGGGTCCTTCCAGATCAATCATTATATTTTTTAAAAAAATGTACCATATTCACACCCACAGGCCAGTCTGATGGAGGCAAATCCTCACCTGAGATTTCCTCTTCCCAGATGACACTACCTTGTGTAAACTTGACAAAAAGTAACCAGTAAAGTGAATTCCTTGACATCTTGACACACAAATGCATCAGTATTAAACTGTATGCTTTCTTATTTTTCCCCAAGATCTCATGCAAATATAAGAATATAATGGACAGTAAAACTTTAAAAGTTCCACAGTCTTTGAAACGCAAACATTTTTAAAAGTTCAGTCTCGCCGGGGAGGGGGGTGGGGGTGTGGGGGCGTACACACCTTTAATCCCAGCACTTGGAAGGCAGAGGAAGGTGAATCTCTGTGAGTTCGAGGCCAACCTGGTTTACACAGTAAGCTTCAGGACAGCCAGGACTACTCAGAAAAACCTTGACTCAATAAACCAACCAACCAACCAATCAACCACCAAACAATCAACCAACCAATAAACAAACAAACAAAACCAAAAAGCTTTCCCCAGGTCCTCCCTTCAAACCTCTTTCAAACTTCATGTAGTTTTTTTTTTTTTTAATTACTTTTTAAGTTGGATTTGTGCTGTCCACATAAAAATGGGGGTGGGGCACCCACAAAAGCATCATCAACTTACCAGGTGTCATATTACTGAAGCAGACTGACTCTCTCTTGCACAGAAGCAATCAACCACTAATATGGCTCCTCAGCTAGTGGTGGGGGCTCATAAGCCCCCCCCCACTCTATGTCACAATGTTGACTGATTTAATCACTTTTAGTTCTTCTTGTTCCCGGCAACCACAACCACTATGGCTTCCTAAGTATAATAATATCCTGAAGACACTAGTCATCTCTGACTTACAGCTTTTACAACCACTCTATACAAACTATTGTGGTGTTTCCTGAGCCTTTTGGGAAATGTTGTGATATAGATGATATAGTTCTAGCTGTGTGTTTCACAGACCCTTAATCTTAACACTTTGACCAGTTGTGAGTCTAATATATTAATGCTGGTGAATACTAACTACTATCTGCTGCACAAGAACTCTAACTAGGATTGACTGCTGCACTAATCTATGGATATGGTGAAAGTAGAGGGAAATTTGATAGTATGTCAATTTAGCAAAAACAATGCTAGTAAAATTTCCCCCTGGGGCCTATAAACTCCACAGGCATAGGTTCTTGGACAGATTTATAGCACCAGGCATTCTCTTTTCTCCTGGGGAGCAGACTAATCAGAAAGTGGTTGGCCACTTCCTTACCATTTATAGCACTCATGACCATGGACATATTTTGTTATGTTAATCATTATTATAGCTCTCAGTGTTCACAGATCGTTAGGACTGTTGTGGACTTTTGTCTCCTAGTAGTCTGAGTTGCACTGACTTGGAGTCAGTAAGGAGGAAGCTTCCTGATTAGTACTGGCTTGATTGCTCTAAGTCCTGTGACTAAAGTGTGTGGTGTCTTCAGCAATGTGGTCTTGTCTTCAAGTTCTGGTGGGTGACCAAGTGCAATGGCAAATAGGTTACATTGTTCTATGGGTCTCTATGACTGTCACTAACTCTGGGAGATGTACCCCATACCTATGGATTCTGGAAGAAGTATTACCTGTGTAGAATAACTTCATTTACACACACACACACACACACACACACACACACACACACACACACACACACACATTTTCAGACGTCCTTAGTGTTAGTTGTTACTCCAGCCATCCTTCCTTTCTGCCATGCCCTCTCATCCCCTTTCCTAAGCAGAAAAATTATGATAGTGTTGACTGAAAATTAAAATTTTTCTTCCATTTGTACATAAGGGACTGCAAATAAGAGATTACACATTTACATTGATCCCAGACAGGAAGAATATTGAAGACATCCATTAACATTTTATTCCCATTCTTATTGCTGTTGATGGACTATGAGATTAAGATTTGGGATCATGAACATAGTTCATGGATCATAGTGACATTTTTATTTTAAATGTCATTAAACAACACCAAGAACATGTATGTACCTTTCTCCAACTTACTAATAATGACCCGGTAGTATGTAAAGAACCACCCCCAATCTCTACATATTAACTCTGCATTGTAGTCTTTGGTCTAAGATCACTTTGTTGGATTTGTTTATGTTTGTAGAACGTTCATTCACAGCATTCAGTAATTAGAGATGTGGCCACAAGATGGCATTGCACTCTGGTGGAATAGGAGAGAACTGAAGCATTTGTTTTCTTATTGGCTGGATAGATAACAAAAGAAGCTACTCTAACTGTTAGAGAAAGGGGGACAACCGCGAAATACAAATAGCTGACTTGGGAAGAGATTGCAAGTCTGTACTGATCCCAGGCTGGAAGAACAATGAAGACATCTATTCACGCTTTATTCCTGTTCTTGTGCCTGTGGATGGACTGTGAGTTGAACACTTGGGGTCAAGGGAAAACACTTGGTGTATATGTTTAGATATCCAGGGGAAATCTGTTTCATACAGTTTCCTTTAGTTATTGTGGACAAAGATTTTCCAGCAGAGCCCTGACTGACTGCCCTCCTCCTTTCTGGTTTTCTTTCTGTGCAGGGGAGAGCCACGGAGAGCAGCTGGAGCAGCAGCCTTCCACTCTGAATGTTGAAGAGGGAGACAGCGCCATCATCAACTGCACTTACACAGGCAGTGGTTCATCATACTTCCCTTGGTACAAGCAAGAAGCTGGGAAGAGCCCTCACCTTATGATAGACATTTTTGAAAATGTGGACAGAAAGCAAAACCAGAGACTTACCATTTTATTGGATAAGAAAGCCAAAAAATTATCCCTGCACATCACAGCCACACAGCCTGGAGACTCAGCCATCTACTTCTGTGCAGCAAGCACACACTGGTTCCCAGGCACCTGCAGCCTGTTCTCAAACTTGCTAGGGGGGCTGGAGCTCCATCAATATCCTGTGTCTTATAGTAAAGCATTTGTCAAATTGTTTATTTGCCATGGAAACTAACATACAGATATTTAGAGCATAAATGAGAAAGTTAGGCTCAAAGTGATGAGAGACAGACTGAGACCGAGACAAAAAGAGAGATAGAGACAGAGAAAGAGAGACTTTGTTGTTTAAGAGTTTATTATATTATCTTTATTTAAAATGCCTAATAAAATAAAATGCATGTGTGTGTGTGTGTGTGTGTGTGTGTGTGTGTATACACATACACACATATGTTACTTTTGTATTGCTGTGAAGAGCCACCATGACAAAGGTAACTTATAGAAAGAAATAATTTTATTGGGAGCTTGCTTAGAGTTTCAAAAAGAGTCCATGATCATCAATGACAGGAAGTATGACAGCAAGCAAGTAGGCATGGTATTAGAGCAGTGGAATGGAGATTACATGTTGAGACAACAGCCATGAGGTAGGGGCAGGGGAGCGGGGAGGAAGGGAGAGAGGGAGAGAGAATGCAAGAATAGCATGGAATTTGAAACTTACACAATATTTGAATTGTATTTCACTAATTGCCAATGATTTTGAACAATCTTTCAGATACTTGTTAGAAGTTTTTATTTCTTCTTTTGTAAACTATCTATTTTGGTGCATGGCTAATTTTTAAATTGTGTATTTGTTTTGAGTTGTTTATATATTTTGATAGTTTCCTCTATCAGGTGTATAGTTGGAAAGATTCTTTCCCCTTCTATGGGGTGTTTGTTCTTCTCTCGATTATTTTTTAGCTAGTACAGAAGCTTTTTGTTTTTATGAGGTCACTTTTATCAATTGTTGACATTAATTCCTGGGCTAATGGGACCCACATAGAAAGTCCTTTCCTAACATTTCACCTTCTTGGATTGCCTGTGTTTTCTTCCAGCAGGTTCATTGTTTCATGCTTCACATTTAGATCTTTGATCCACTTGGAGTTTATTTTTCCTAGGGTGATAGACACAGGTCTAATTTCCTTCTTGTATATGTGGATACCCAGTTTTCTCAGCACCACTTGTTGAAGATGCTGTCTTTTCTCCAATGTGTATTTTTGGCATCTTTGCAAACTATCAGACAGTTATAGATACATGTGCCCATGTTTTAGTCTTATATTTTGTTCCACTGGTCTATATATTTGTTTTTGTAATGGTAACATCTTGTTTTTATATAACCATGAATGAAATTGGACCCACACCTACCACCTTCACAAAGAAGTGACTCAAAATGGATCAAGGACCTCAGTATAATACCTGAAATTCAGAAACTTCTAGCAATATAAAATCTGGAGTGGTAAGCCTCCATCAGCAGCATTATTCTTTCTGCTGAAATTGCTTTAGCTATCCTGCACCTTTTGTGGTTTCATATAAATTTTAGAACTTTTTTTTTATTTCTGTGATGAATGTTATAGGGAGTTTGATTGGGACTTCACTGAATCTATAAATTGCTTTTGGTAGAATGGTCATTTTCACAGTACTGTTTCTACCAATCCCTGGGCATGATAAGTATTGTCATATTCTAGTGTTTTCCCCAATCTCTTACTTCATGTAAGTTTTCTTTGTAGAGTAGGGATCTTTTACCTCCATGGTTAGGTTTATTATTAGACCTATTTTGTAGCCACTGTGAATGGGAGTGTTTACATGTTCTCTTTCCTAGCACATATGCTGTTGGTGTATAGAAAGACTACTGATTTTGTCAGCTGCTTTTGTATATCGCCATTTTTACTGAAATTGTTAATTATTTCTATAATATTTCAATCTCCTGTGTATAGTATCCTATCTCCTACAAACAAGGATACTTTAATGTCTTCTTTTTCTACTTGTAGCCCTTTAATTGCCTCCTCTTGTATCTAGATAGTGCTTCAAGTTCTACATTGGAAAGGAATGGGAATGGTGGGCAACCCTTTCTTATTTCTTATTTTAATGAGATTGACTTGAGGTTTTTCTCTGTTTAGGATGATGTTAGCTGTGGGTTTTCACGTATAGCATTTAAAATATTAATGTACGCTCCCTCTAGTCCTACTCGCTATAGGACTTTTGTCATGAAAGCATGCTGGATTTTTCCATGGTCTTTTCTGCATGTACTGAGATCATGTGACTTTTGTCTTTAAGTACATATATATGATTTGTTACAATTATTAACTATATACAATGATTACCTAAATATATACAATAACTATCTATTATTGTATATAATAAATGTATACAAACTAGTATATTGAACTACCGGTGCATTATGTGTGATCATTTTTACGTAAACCTGCATGAGGTTTGCAAGTGTTTGAGTGAAGGTTTTTGGATCTATGTTTCTCCCAGATATTGGGCAGTTTTCTTTTTCTTTTGTGTCTTTACATTGTTTTGATATTACAATGATACTATCTTCATAGAAACTTGGAAGTCCTCCTTCTACTTCTATTTTTAAAAATAATTTAAAAAGTATTAGTTATTAATCTTTTTTGAAAGTCTGCTAGTATTCACTTTTTTTTTGGTTTTTTTGAGGCAGAGTTTTTGCTTATGTGTTTTTTTGAGACAATCTCTGTGTAGCTTTGCACCTTTCCTTAAACTCACTCTGTAGTCCAGATCGAGGGATAGCTCAGCCATTAAAGGCTAGGCTCACAACCAAAAATACAGGATTCACTTTTTAATATATCTCAGGCTGGACCTATTTTGTCAGAAAGGATTTCATTTCTGCTTCGATCCCTTTATTTGTTACAGTTATGTTTAAATTTTTGGTTTCTTTTTGGGTTAAGTTTTGTGCTTTGGATGAATCTAGACATTTATCCATTCTCCTCATATTTTCTAACTTAGTGGAATACGGTTTTTATAGTACTCCCTTATAATATTCTGAATTTCTTTGGTGTGTGTTGTGATGTTTCCCTGTTCATTTCTGATTCTGTTAATTTGAGTTGTTTCTGGGCCAGGGGTCTGTTAATTACATTTATCGTCACAGAGAGCTAATTGTTGCATTTATTAATTTATTGTACTGCTATCTTTGTTTCTAATTCGTTAATTCCTGCTCTGATTTTTTTTGTTATTTATTGTTGTCTTGTAGATTTGGGTGTGTTATTGCTTTTGAAAATTCTTTTTTTATTTTTTATTTTTCTACAATATAATTTGATAATATCCCCCTCTGCCAATTCCTCCCAGATTTTCCCCCATCTCCTAACCCATCCAACTTTGTGTTCCTTTTCTTTCTCCTAGAAAAATAAATGAAAATAAAAAAGTCAAGTAACTAAAAAAATACCCTACAAAAAATAAAATACAAACTATCGTGTGCTATTGGAATCATTCATCACCTATGGCTCTTACAGTCTTTTTGCCTCCTCTTCCACATAGATCCCTGAGGCTTTGAAGGGGAGAACTTGGGTGAAAAAAATTCCATTTAGGACTAAGTACTCCAAAGTCTCTCACTTTCTGCAAAATGACCAGCTGTGTGGCATCTATGTTAAATCCTGTATACTGCTAGGAAAAGCTTTTCTGATGAAGGTTGAGTAACGCACTGGTCCATGTGCATGGCAGAATGTTATTAGGAGTCATTTTATTGCTATGTTCCTTTAGCAGTGTAGTAGTATTAGGTTACCCCTAAGTCCCTGACCTACCTAACTTCAGGTTCTTAGCCACTTTAGTGGTGTCAGGAATGGGTCACATTTCATGGAAAGAGTTTTAAGTCCAATCAAAAAGTGGTTGATTACTCCCTTAACTTTTGTGCCACTATGTCACTAGTATGTCTGCAGGCAGGTCACTGTCGCAGTTCTCAAGGTTTGTAGCTGGGAGATATTGATGATTGCCTTTCTTCTCTGATAGTGTGGAAAGTACCTTCAGTAACAGGAATGGTAGTCAGTAGAAGACAAGTGTCTAGTTAGGCACCAGTTCAACTTCTCTATGTTTGAAAACATGTGCAAGTGTTGTCTTCATCAACAGGGCCTTCCTATTAGATTGTGGAGAATAACAAATAGATTTTGCAATAGCCCACAGTGTTCAGGGGTTTCCATGGGCCTCTTTGGCCAAAGACTCATCAAGATGTAACCCATTCCCGGCACTGTAGGTTTTCCTTGGTGATGTAAGATGTCTAGTTGGGCATTGTTGGTGTTGTCACTTAGTGTCTATTAGATTCCTTTTATATGTCTGTATATTTAGGACCCCTCTACGGTAGGAGTTCTCATGTGGGTTTTCAATGGCCTTGGTGTTAGTTGTTCCTCTCCACATTCCCATCTTTACCTTTGTCTTCCTTCCCCTCCATATTTAATTCTCCTGCACTATATTCTATTTCTTCTTCATTCTCCTCCCTCCTAGTCCCCTATCTGGTACCTAACTTTTGTGATTATTTGGATTGTAGCATGCCTATCAAAAGCTTAAAAGATAATATCCCCATATAAGAGAAAACATGCAATATTGTCTTTGGGGTTTAGGTTACCTCACTCATGCTGATTTTTTTTCTAGCTCAATCCAATTACCTTCAAATTTCATCATTTAAGTTTTTAACGTTCTGCTGTGTAAATGTACTACACTGTCAATCATCTGTTCATCAGCTGATTGACATCTAGGATGTTTCCAATTCCTGTCTACTGTGAATAGGCAGCAAAGAAAATAGATGAGCAAGTGCCCCTGTAGTAAGGTGGTAAAGTCCTTTGGGTATATGCCCAAGAGAGCTATAGGTGGATCATAAGGCAGATCCATTCCCAGATTCCCAAGGAATCATTACACTAATTTCCATTGTGCCTGTACAAGTTTCACTACCATCAATAATGAATAAGTGTTTTCCTTTTTCCACATTCTCACCAACAAGTTCTGTCATCAATTGTATTTATCTTGGCCATCTGGCATGGGAAAGATGATATCTGTTTTTATATGTACAAGGACCTAGATACTGACATATGCCTTACTATTAAGATCAGGGAGGAGGCACAGGGTAACATCCATCCTCAGTTCAGTTGCTGTCCACCAGGGGGTGCAGTGTCCTAACACAGGCTCATTTCCTGCATGATTTTTATCTAAGCAGACTCATCCTTTCTCTGAGTTAACATTTCTTCATGCTAAGCATCAAGATCATTTTCTAGATGACATTAAAGATGAACTCTTCTCCAGGCTTCATGACTGCGATACTCCTCATACTCGGTAAGTAAAGTGATGTAAACAGCCAAGTCTTTAGCTGTAAGTTATCTAAGAGCATTATCCTCAGGGTGACACAGAACTCACTCTCCCTCTCTCTCCCCTCCTTGCACTCTAGGAAGGACCCATGGAAACTCTGTGACTCAAACAGGAGGCCAAGTGACCATCTCAGAAGGCGGGTTCCTGACAATAAATTGCACGTATTCAGTCACAACCATAGCATCCCCTGCTCTTTTCTGGTATGTTCGATATCCTGGAGAAACACTACAGCTCCTCCTGAAAGTCCTTACAGCTGGCATGAAGGGAAGCAGCAGAGGTTTTGAAGCTACACACGAAAAAGGATCCACCTCCTTCCACTTGCAGAAAGCCTCGGTCCAAGAGTCAGACTCGGCTGTGTACTACTGTGCTCTGGGTGACACAGTGGTGGAAACTGCAGGGGGAGCTGAGCACAAACTGAGAGGCAACAGGTGGTCTGGCTGCTGAGCACCTGCCTCTGAATCCCTCTGGCTTCAGCACACCCTGTGGTGTGTGGACTCACAATCTTTGTTGGTGAAAAAATGTAAATGTTCTCATGCCAGACCATGTAACTTCACAAACTATTAAAAGAATGAGCAGTCTCTGGGGCTGAATCTTAAGTTATTTTCCTGCAGTGCTGAGAATCAACCCAGAGCCTTAAACTTGCCAGGCAAGTGGTCTGCCACTGAACCACATTTAAAACCTTATCTATCATTAGATAATCAAATTTGCTGGAGAAAGAGACATCTGCATAATGTGACCTAACAGGGTTTGGCAGGAAAGGTGACAGAAAGCTGCAATCCTTCCCTTACAAAGCCCTGTGGAATTCTTAAGTAGGAGGAAGAGCAGAACTCAGGTGCAAACAGCAACATGAAGAGCTGAAGGGAGGGACACTCATTGTGCAGGAGACAGGTCACTTTCAGGGTAAATCAGACAGAATTTCTTCTATTTTGGGGGAACCCCATTATTTTCCCTCCTCCTCCGCCATCTCCTCTCTCCCTCCTTCTCCTTCTCTCTCTTTCCCTCTCTTTCTTTGAGATGGAGTCTCTCTATGTAGCCTTGACTGTCCTGAAACTCTTTGTAGCCAGGCTGGACTCAAACTCACAGATATAACCCTGCCTCTGTGTTCCAAGTATTGACAATAAAGGCAAGAGTCATTATGCCCAACTATCATTTTTCTCTTATACCCTTCAAATGATCATATGAGATCCACCTGTTTCACAGTGAGATTTAGATTAGTGTTATATCTGGGTACTGTGCACTGGCCACACTGTCAGAAAACCAGTGATCACACTGTCTTTACCTCTCATAATTCTCTATTAGGCACATGTTTTGTCCTATATGAGTGGACTATTCTGGTTTCCTTTTGATTTCTCAGGCAAGATACGTTTCCATTCCTTTGCTTTCTCCATCTCTTTGCATCAGGTCTCAGATGTAGAGTAAACCTTCACTTAACTAAACAACTTTCACATTTTCATTGGCTTCAATTTCACTGAGAAATGAGAAGCATTAAAAAAGAAATCTTCCAGACCTTCAGCACTTACTACTTTTCAGTACCTGTGCAGGATCCTTGACTTTTCCTCCCTCAGTGTTTACTTCAGGAGCAGAGAACACTGCTGATCCTTAGCATCTATGACAGCATTTGACAACAGTAGGTCTTGAAAAGGATTGTTGAACTAATAATGGCTGATTAAAAGTCCCACCATTACCACGAGAGCAGAATTTAACAATCACTCAAAAATATACTGTATGCAGATGTAAAATTGTCAAAGAATTAATAAAAATATTTTATTTTTAAACAGAAATTTAATATATCTCTTTCTTGACAAAACTCATTTTTTTTTAAACTGGTGACACAGTAGCAAACAGACCAGGGGAAAACTCACATTCTAAAGGAATTTCCATTTTAGGTTCAGACTAAGCTCAGGCTAGTCATTACCACTAGCCTCTGCCATGAATCATTTCTATTCAAACCTTGAAAAATCATTAGACATCTGCTTTCAGATGAGGAAAGTAAACATTACCTGTCCTGTCTAATGTGCTATGTAGAGCTAGAATTAAACTGAGGCCCTGAAATCGAATCTAATTGACACTCCACTGTGTTTCTATGGATAGGTAAGAAATTAAACCAGGAATCACACTGCCAGCAGTGAAAAGGAAACCACAAAAAGTTTACCCACACTTCTTAAGCAAGTCCAGCTCTGACCCCAAGATGGCAGTGCTGGCATTGGTCCTGTCTCCAGGAGCTGAGGTGTGTTTCAGTTCTCTGATTGGCTGGCTGTACTTCCTGAGCCTTCCTTTATGTGACTGTTTCTATGAAATAGGCAGCAGCTTTGGGGGCAGACTTCTACAGAACAACAATGGAGAAGCACCTGAGTGCCTGCTGGGTGGTTTTATGGCTGTATTTCCAGTGTGAGTTAGAGGAAGTTTCAGGGGGCCATAAGAAGTCAAAAAACATTTTCTTAGGATTTGGGGAAAAGATGTAATTCCTTGGGATAAGTGGAGGGAGGAAAGTAGGCCTATTCCTAGATCACCTGAGATTCACGTGGAGAGTAATGAAGGATATGAACTACAATTACTAACTGTGGATGTTTGATTTTTGGAATTTCACACTGTTTTCTGAATAGGGGTTTCTGGAAAGACCCAAGTGGAGCAGAGTCCCCAGTCCCTGACTGTCCTGGAGGGAGAGAACTGTGTCTTCCAATGCAATTACACTGTGAGCTCCACTGGCAACTTAAGGTGGTACCGACAAGACACAGGCAGAGGTCTTGTGTCCCTGGCAGTCATGACTTACACAGAGAACAAAAAGTCAAATGGAAGATATTCAGCATCTCTGGATGCAGATGCTAAGCACAGCACCCTGCACATCACAGTCTCCCAGCTCGAGGACACTGCCTCCTACATCTGTGTGGTGGGTGCACCATGTTCCACAGATACTTGCAGCCAGTACCAAAACGTCTCCTGGAGGCTTCAAGGAGGCAAAGGTTACAGAACAGTCTTTTTAACACTGTACTAGGGAACTGAATTTCCCTTTTTGGCTTATTAGTCTCATTAGAAAGACAATTTTAAAACAGTCTGAAAAGAATGCTTGAGGACAATTTTAATAGATTTTGAGAGAAAAACAACAATATAGGAAAGCAGAATATCCTGGCAGCGCCATGAGGTGAGGAGATGGAGAAAATGTTAGCCTTTTAAATTCACCACAGAGGACAGAGAAACAGTGAGAAAGTTTAGAATATCAAGGAAATAAGCTCAGGAGTGCTGAGCCATGGATCTGTATGTAGAGGGCAGTCAGTACCATGCTTTTGTGTCCCAGAAAAAAGGATCGCACCAGAAATCCATGCTTAAAAATGGAAATAGCTTACTAAGAAGGAAAAACACTCCTAAGAATGGATGTGTGCTAATGAGCTGAGGAGAGAGTCCCCAAAACATCTGACCACACTGTGTACAGCTCTTCATAAGACCCATAGAATTCCCATCTCTATTATGCATTTTGCCTGAGTGTTTTTGCACAATCCAAGTTCCCTAGATGAGGTCCAGATGAGGAAAGGTATCCAATCTTCCTTCTTTCATATGTTAACCTTTTACAAAGAGAAATAATTATTTCTAATTTAAACATTTCTGAGAATTTCATACAGGTGTATCATACTTACATAATTTCTACTTCACCCTCCCTCTTCATCTCATCCCACATTTTCCTTACTCCATCTCAAACTCATGTCCTCTTCTTTAATTGCTGTTTCATACACACACACAAATACATCTTGCTGAGACCAATTAGTGTTGCTCCTATGTGTATGTGTTTAGGGTGATCTCTTGAGATTGGATAACCTATCAGAAGTCTTACCCCTGAGAAAGCTGATTCTCCCCTTCTCAGCAATCATTAACTGTCTGCATCTCTTCATCCAGGAGTGGGACCTTATGAGATTTCCCATATCTATGCTGACGTGTCAGTTGGCACTGTCATTTTCAAGTCTTGTTTAGTTGATCACATTTTTGGATATTTCTTGGGTGCAGTTTCTGTAGCTGTGTGGTCACTACACGAGTGTGTGGGTTCACGTGGATCCGTGGAATGAAGACATAGAGGCCTCTTAAGAATGAATCTAGCCTATCATGGCTGCAGGGGGGTCCAGCCTCAAAGGACTGAAGCACTCTTCCCTTCGCCTAGGGCATATTTATTTACTCTTTTTTACAGTTTAGATAGTTAATTTCTGTACCTTCAAAGCAACCCAAAGGAGCTCCCAGAGACCAAAGGTCAGGTGTAAATTGATTTATCAGGTACCATGGTTTTCCGGGTTTCCTGGACCAAGTTTTGCATAGGCCTTTGATCCTTGGGGAACTCTCTTATCCTTGACTCTCAAATAATATTCACATAGGTCGATAAGAGAAATAAAAGGTGTGGCTAAACAAAGGAAGGATTAGGGCTAGGTGCTGTGCAAGAATGCCACTACAAGTTTCCCTGACATATACAGAAGACAGACTCTCACAGCAGAAGTTCTGGTCCCTCTAGCACTTACAATCTTTCATCTTCTCCTTTCTTAGTGTTCCTAGAGTCTTGAGTGTAGGGGTTGGATTGTAGACATATCAGTCGAGGTTGGACGCTCTATGATCATTGTGCCCTGCACTTTGACCAGGTTTGGGCATCTGTAATTGTCTCTTTTGTTTTCTACAAAATGAAGCTCTTTTGATGAGGTGTGAGAACTTATCTGTGTGTATAATGATTGATATTTAGAATTTTGTTAGAAATTATACTGGTTTAGGGAAGTGACATTAGTATGCTCTTCTAGGGATCATGGCCTCATCAGCCCTGGGTAAGTGAGCTAGCTTTACAATACTAAGTGTGGATTTCTTTCTATTGAATGAAATTTAAGTCCAGCTAGACAGCTGTTAGTAGCTATCAAGATATACACTGTATAAAGCTAGTCATATTTTTTTTTTGTAGTTCATACACAGTATACATAAGTAGGACTCTTGATTACTTTTTCTTTCAGAAGCATGAATAGCACCTTTGGATATTGTGAGAGCTAATTCTTAGAGAAGAGATTTCAAGGATGAGCCCAGTTGATTCTCCCAAATCTTGAATCTCAAGTGTGTGCTGTATTAAACAATAGGCTCTTACCTTCAGGTTCTGGGAGGCAATCAGTGACAATGGCAACAAAGCATGTTAATTTGGGAGTCTCTTTGACTTCTCTAACATCTCAAAGTAAAGTTTCCCATGCTTAGCACTGGGGTTTTGTCAGATAGTTTGTGACTCTTGGGGAGAGCATTATCCCTCCAAGTGGAGCAAATTCGTTCAAACTCTCTATCACCTTTCATCTACTGTCTATTTATCTGTCTATCTATCTATCATCTATCTATCTATCTATCTATCTATCTATCATCTATCATCAATCTATATATCTACCATCTGTCAACTATCTACACACACACACACACACACACACACACACACACACACACACAGACATCCAGAGCATGTGTTTTTAAATAAAAATGGGATTATATGCTTTCCGATGTTTTCTTTTTTTCAGACATCCTTAGTACCTTCTGCAGTTTCTTGCTTTCCCTCTTCTCAGTAAAATGCTATTTTTGCTTTTCAAATTTTCCCCTTTGTAGCACCTGTATCCTTCTCCACCTTTCTAGGACTCCTTCTTCCATTTCTCCCAATGGCATGTTTTTAGTTTCCTATTTTCTGCAGTTACTACAGGCTGTGTCCTCACATCTGGGGATTCAGGGCAAGGAACTGCAAATAACACAGAACATGTGGTGTTTTTCTCTCTGGGTTAGGGTTACACTACTCAATGTAATAGTTTTGATTTCTGTCCATTTACCTGCAAATTTTATGATTTCATTTTCTTTACATTGAATAGAACTCTGATTTTGGTGATTCTCCTGCTTCAATAGAAGTAGTGAGTGAGTTTTCTGTCTCAGAGGGAGATATTATCTGTGCTGGCTGGTTTTGTGTCAACATGACTTAAGCTAGAGTTATCTGAAAGGAGGGAACCACAGAGGAGAAAATGCCCCAATAAGTTCTGTCTACAAGGTGTTCTCTTAATTAGTGATTCACTGGGTGGGGCAGCCCAGTTGTGGGTGCTGCCATGCCTGGGCTTGTGGTTCTGGGTTCTAGAAGAAAACAGGCTGAGAAAATCACGATGAGCAAGCCAGTAAGCAGCACCCCTTTCATGGTCTCTGCATCAGTTCCTGCCTCTAGGTTCCTACTCTGTTTGAATTCTTATCCTGACTTCCTTCAACAATGGACAACAGTGTTAAGTGTAAGCCAAATAAACCCTTTCCTTTCCAAATTGCTTTTGGTCATGGTGTTTCATCTCAGAAATAGTAACCCTAACTAAGATACTACCTTATCCTTTTAGTTTGCATCCTCATGGCATCACTCAGAGAAATTGTACAGGTAGGGTAGTCATGTTATTGACAAACCCAATAAAACATGTAGTGCACAAGAGAATCACAGAGCTATTTTTATTTTTATGAGCTATAATAGTTGATTAAGAACAAAAGAGCATTAATTGCACACCCTCCCACACCCAGAAGGGACAAGGAACCTCCCTTGCCAATTGATAAAGTTGTTTCTTTTTCTCTACTAGCATAAAATCATAAAATTCTTCCTCCCTTCCTTCCTTCTTTCCTTCCTTCCTCTCTTTCTTTCTTCTCTTCCTTCCTTCTTTCCTTCTCTTCCTTCCTCCCTTCTTTCCTAACTTCCTTCTTTCTTCCTTTTCTTTTCTTCGTAATCTCTTAGTGTACCCGAACTTTGTTCTGTAAGTGTGGTGGATTGAATGAGAGTGGCTTCCATAGGCTTATCTGTTTGGTTACCAGTTGGTAGAATTATCTGGGAAGGATTGGGAGGTTTGTGCTTACTGAAGGAGGTCACTGGAGGAAAGTTTTGAAGCTGTAAAAGACTCATGCAATTCCCAGTTATGTTTCTCTTTCTGCTTCATACTTGTTTATCAAAATGTAAGCTCCCAGTTTCTGCTCCATTGCCGTGTCTGCCTGCCTGCTGCCATGCCTCTTGCCATGATGTCCTAGACTCACCCTCTGAAGTGGAAGCTTCCAACAAACTCTTTCTTCTCTAAGTTGCTTTCATCACGATGCCTCTTCACAATAATAGAAAAGTAACTACAATGATAAGGAAAAAGAGAACAAAGGTAAGGAATTTTATGAGATTTGCAGAGATTCATTGTGTTTGCCATTAGACCCTCTTGGACCACTCTGCAGTACCTAATGGGATAGTGAACTAAAAGCAGTTATTGTCCTGATCTAAAATCATATCTTCCAGTAAGAGAATCCTGATATATTAACTACAATTCAGGTTATTATTATTGGTGGTAATGGTAGTGGAGGATTTTGGAAACAAGGCCTTAGCATATAGACAAAACTCAGTATGTTCAGGCTGCCTTAAAATTTGAGATCCTCTTGTTCTGGAATTAAGGCCTGTGCCACCATGCTGGACATAGAGTCCAATTTAACAACTTTTTGATGAAGCCGATAGCACAAAGATGTACAGTGCTGCTGAGGTTGTGGTTTGAAAAAGGAAAGAACAAGCATGTTTTATGCTTTTAGAAAGTTGTAGAGCTCTCTTCCCACTTCTTCTGACTGTAAAGTTTGCAAGCCTGGAGGACAGGGAAGACCAAGCTTAATGAGAATTCAGAGTCTGTAATGGATGGTGTGTGTGTGTGTGTGTGTGTGTGTGTGTGTGTGTGTGTGTGTGTGTGTTGGGGGTCCATGGGAGCCCTTTGGCCAATGAATCAACAAGATGTTTCCCATTTCTGAAACTGAAGGTTTCACTTGGTGGCATAAGACATTAGTTGGAACTTTCTCTCCCTATTGTATGATGACTCCATTTTGATTCTTTTCATAAATGTATATTTTTAGGAAGCTTCCACCGTAGCAGGTTTCCACGTGTTTTTTCAAATGGCTTTAGTGTTATTTGCCCCTCCCTTTATTCTTTCCTTTACCCTTCTCTCCCACCCGCCCTATTCTATTTTCCCTTTATCTCTTCATAACTCTGTATTCTATTCCCCATTCCCATCGAGATTTTCTCTTCTCTCTGAGTCCCTTACTAGATATGCAACCTAGGTGATCATTCATTTTATAGCACACATATCAAAAGCTTAAAAGCTAACGTCCATTCACAAGTGAAATCCTGCCGTGTTTGTCTTTTTGGGTCTCAGTTTTCTCAGTCAAGATGATTTTTTTTTAGTTCCATATGCTTGCCAGCACATTTCCTTTTTCTTAGAGCTGAATAGTATTTCACTGTGTAAATGTCCCACATTCTTATTATCCATTCATCAGATGTTGAATATGTAGGTTGTTTCCAATTTTAGCTATTCATAGCAGAGAAATAATGAACATGGATAAACATGTATCTCTTTAGTAAGATAAGGAATACTTTGTTGTATCATTCCAAGAATTGTGTATTGAATCTATTTTTAGCTTTTTGAGGAACCTCCACATGGTTTCCATAAAGGCTATACTAGTCTGCACTCCCACCAGCAGCACTGTAGCCTGTAACTGGAGAGCTTCTCTCCAGGTCCCACCAAGCCCCCGCAGTCCCATAACCCACATATAAAATAATCACTCCGACGCTTATATTACTTATAAGTATGTATGGCCATGGCAGGCTTCTTGTTATCTATATCTTTTATCTTAAATTAACCCATTTCTATTAATCTATAAGTTGCCACATGGCTCGTGTCTTACCAGTACCTTACATCTCGCTTGTCATGGTGGCAACTGGCAGCTCTCTCCCTCTGCCTTCCTGTTCCCTCAATTCTCCTCTCTATTAGTCCTGCCTATACTTCCTGCCTGGCTACTGGCCAATCAGTGTTTTATTTATTAACCAATCAGAGCAACACATTTGCCATACAAAACATGCCACAGCAGTAGCCTATTTCCAAAGTTATTG
The DNA here is from genome assembly GCF_004664715.2 of Peromyscus leucopus. Lineage (NCBI taxonomy): Eukaryota > Metazoa > Chordata > Mammalia > Rodentia > Cricetidae > Peromyscus > Peromyscus leucopus. The sequence goes on from NC_051070.1 coordinate 70,706,804, forward strand.
ATTTCTTTTCACAACCTAATAGTAAGGCCCTATTGCTTACTGCTTATTCCCATTGCCTTACTACTCATGCCACTAAACACAAAGGTGAGTTAGTACCCAACTAGAAATTTCATCCCTACTGACTAGTATTCACAGTGCTCGAAGGTAAGCTGCCTGGTACTAGAAGAGAAAGGTAATCCTCATTACCACCAGCTACAAATTCTATAACAATAACCCCTGCAAGATACATTGGAGCAATAGCGGCTCAGATGCTATGGGAGAAAGCAAACACTTTTAAAAAGTGGATTTCAGCTCCAACTTATGTCTGTTACTGCTTAAGTGTGCAAGAATCTGAGACTGGATAGGTCACTGGCCTAGGGGAAAACCTAGTACTACTAATCTGTCCAAGGGGACATGGCAATAAAACGACTACTAATGGCATATTTCTATACCCATAGGTGAGTGCATTACAATGCTCAACCATATCAGAGAAGCTTCTTCTTTCAGTAGATGAGCAGTAACACAGACATTCACAACTGGACAATGAGCAGAGAGTGAGAAACTTTGGAGTACTCAGTCCTAAATGGGATGTCTTTATCATTCCCCTCTCCTATAGACTCAAGAGTCTATGTGGAAGGGAAGGTGGATAGACTGTAACAGTCAGAAGTGGTGGTTGACTCTAAGCAAATAGTGTCTTTCTGACAAAACAGGACTGATTCTCATGTGCACTCACAGAGACTGTGGCAGCAGGCAGAAGACCTGCATAGGTTCAAACCAGACAGGGTCCCAATGCTGAGAGGATAAGAGCAGGAAGTAGAGATGTGGTTGTACCCATAACCAAGACGCTATGTGAATTGATACCTGCTGGGGAAAAGAAAACCTGTTTTTTTTTTCTTCAGTTTAGCTCTCATTGAGTATACGAACCACATGCTGTTGTCTCATACTCAAGAGTAGTTGACCAACAAAAAATGAATTCCATGTTTGTTTTTGTCTCATTTGGTTGTGTTTGTTTGCTTTGGTTTTTGTTGTTGTATGGTATTTATTTATTTATTTATTTATTTATTTATTTATTTATTTGGTTTAAAAGAGAAAGAGGTGAAGTATAAAGTTGGGTGGGTAGGGAGAACGAAGAATCTGAAGTAGGAGAGGGTAAAAACATGATCAAAATACATTGTCTGAAAAAACTAAAACTACTCCCCCAACAACAACAAAAATAAATAAACACAAGAAGACTTCAGAGGAAGAAAGGAGGGCTAGAAATGCTAAGAAACTTTTGACGTAGGAATGGTAGACTGGGGTTTGTTACACAACACCATCTATCATGCAAGAGTAATAACTGGAACTGTGAGTGGGCACAGGTTAAAATAATGTCCCAGGAATAGCCCGGGGCCTGCAGTCAGAGGCCCATGGTAAGGAGAGCCTATTATTATTATGCCAGATGACTAGTCTAGAGTAGCCAAAAAAACACCTCACATTTGTACTAGAACAGAACTTAGGAGAAAGGTAGCTGAAAGCCGGTAGAAATCTACCATGCTGCATGCTCTTGCTTTTGCTCCATGCTTTTTATTCATTGAAAATAGATGTTTTTCTCATGTAACATACACAGATAATAGTTTCACTGTCCTCTTTTCCTAATTCTTCAAACCTTCTCTCATCTGGATCCACTCCCTTTCTGTCTCTCATTAGAAAACAACCTGGCTTCTAATGGATAGTGATAAAATAAAACATGATAAGATTAAACAAATACTCACATGTTAGAGTTGGATAAGACAAACCAACCAAAGGAAAGAGCCCAAGAGAAGGCACAAGAAACAGACACCCACTTGTTCATACACTCAGAAATTCCATGGAAACTAAACTGGAGGCCATAATATATACCCAAAGGACCTGGTGAAGATCCATGCAGGTCCTTTGTATGCTGCCTCAGTCTCTCTGAATTCATTTGTGCTTTGATCATGTTGAGTTAGAGGGCCTAGTTTTCTTGGTATCCTCCATTCCTTCTGACTCTCACACTCTTTCTGCCTCCTCTTCAGCAGGTTTCCTTAATCCCTGAGTGAAGGAATGTGAAGTCGACATTTTATTTGTGGTTGAGTGTTTCAAAGTCGTAGGTCTCTGTATTTGTTTCTATCTGCTGCAGGAGGACACTTCTTTGATGATGCCTGAGCAAGACACTGATCTGTGAGTACAGAAGACTGTCATTAGTAATGATTTTATTGCTACAGTTTTTAAAACAGTAATATTTCCTTTTACCCTAGGTCCCTGGGTATCTAGTCTCAGGTTCTTGGTCACCGAAGCAGTGTCGAATGTGGTTTCCATCTCCTGAAGTAGACGTTAAGTTAAACCTGATATTGGTTGTTTACTGTCACAAATTTTACTACCTTTGCCTTAGTACATCTAAGCAGGGCACCATTGAGGATCAAAGGTTTTGTAATAGGTTTGGTGTTTATATTTTTCTTTTGATACTTTGCAGAGTACCTTTCAGTAACAAAGATGCCTATATCCCTATAACCTAGGTCATATCCCTATAACCTGGGGACGAAGGCTCTACGTAGGCATCAGCTCATCTTCTCCATGATTAATGAGTGGTGTGTTGTCTTCAGCTTGGGGGCCTTGTCATCAGTTTATGGAGAGCAATATATAGTCCTGACAATAGCCTGGGTTGGTTGGGGGTTTCCAAGGATAGTAGATAGGGTGTAAATAGGATTAAAATATATTATGTGAAATTCTGGAAGAATTAATAAAAAAGTATTTTTAAAATTTAAAAATTGAAATCATAAGGATAATATTATAGGCTGAAATGAAAAAGGAATATGCAATAGTTTGGAGCCAAACAAAATTAATGAACAATGATAAACAGTGCTACATAGATAAATAAAAAGTTAATATCTTTTGTAGCATGCTCCCTTTTACCTAGCTTAAAAAATAAACTCAGAAGATACTACTATAGATGTGTTCCTAGCAACATAACAGGCAGATATATGTGTAGTTTTACATGTATAAAGGGTTCCTGACATCATTTTAATACAATTTGCATAGTTGAAATTCATGTAATCTTAGGATCATAGCAGCTTTTCCTGTGGAATAAATAGTTATTTACTTCATTGAAAATGAAGTTGTGACATTGAATGTCGTGCTGGGTTTTTTGGTTCATGGTCAAAGGTAATACCAACCTCCACATACTTGTAGGACTTCATACTCTCTTACCATCAATTTTAGCTTTTGCAGGACAACTCTGATTTCAGCTGGATCAACTCTGTTAAAAAGTTTGTAGCATGACATGGTTCTTGCATCTTCTACTGCATTTGATGTCTTATTTATTTCATAGTGTCTTGTTAAAAACCTTACAAATAGGTGTTCTTATCATAAACACTGTGCCTCAAGCCCATGTCTTGTCTTTAAGGCTTCATATTGAATTTTCAGACATTATCTAAGGCATGATGGATGCTTTCTTGTGCTGTGGCCATGCCTATTATGGCTCTCACATTTCTTGAGAAATGCCTTTGTTTTGTTTTTCAAGAGCAAGATATTCTTGAAAAGGATGTTAGCATGAGCGTCTTGGCTTCTGCTGTACCCATCAAATAGTTCTGGCATGCTAGTTGGACATAAGTGTGTCATAATGCAAAATATAATGATGCATTGTAAGGGACTCTGGACTCTATGCATGTTAAAATTATATTTTAATTTCAAAAAATAAAGGCAACTAATAAAAAGTGTTCCTCATAGCCAAGCATGGTGGTACATGCCTTTAAAGTGAAACTCAAGAAGCAGAGGTTGATAGATTTGTGAGTAATATGACAGGTTGGCCTATAAAGTGAGTTCTGAGCCATCCAAACTATAAAGAGTGACCCTGTGTCTTAATTACTATGAAGAGACTTCATGGCCATGGCAACTCTTACAAAGGAAAGTATTTAACTGGGACTGACTTGCAGTTCAACATTTTAGTCCATTGTCAGTATGGCAGGAAGCATGGTGGCACACAGGCAGACATGGTGCTTGAGAAGGAGCTGAGAGTTCTACAGCCAGATCTGCAGGCAGCAGGAAGAGAGAGTCCCTGGGCTTGGCTTAAGTACTTGACAGCTTAAAGCCCACTCCTAGCCACAGACTTCCTCCAACAAGACCACACCTCCTAATAGTGTCACTCCCTATAAATCTGTGGGGGCCATTTTCATTCACACTACCACATACTGTCTTAGACACTTTTTTACCAATGTAACGAGACATCATGACCAGTATCTTATAGAAACTGTAACTTATAGAAAACAGTTTAATGGGGGCTTACAGTTCAGAGGGTAAGTCCATGGCCATCGGGGCACAGGTAGCATGACGGCAGGCAGGCAGGCAGGCAGGCATAGTGCTGGAGCAGTGGTTGAGAGCTTCCATCCTGATCCACAAGCAGGAGACAGAGAGAAAGAGTTAACTGGAAATGTCTTGGGGTTTTGAAACCTCTGAGCTCAATCCTAATGAAGTACCTCCTCCAAAAAGGCCACACCTCCCAATTCTCACCAAAAACTTCTACCAACTAGGGACCACACATTCAAACATATGAGCTTGAGGGGGGGGTTAACTTTAAATCACCATATCAGATCAAAAATAAAAAAAATATGTTCCTCAGAGTTTGACATGGAACTATATTTACTAAGTGAGATTTTAACCAAGTCAGTTTCTCTAGAATTCCTTCGATTAGAAGAAGTTCTTTCAAAAGTCAAAGACGAAGTGTTTTATACAGCTGCATTGTCTGGCTCAGAGAGTAGTTATGGAGTGTGAAATACTCCTGAGCTACAAAAACCTCGCTCAGATTTGGAAATAGAAAAATTATGAATCACTAAATATAAGGAAATGGCTGCTTGAGGTAACTCAGGAAATTTTTGAAGTTTAACTTGAAATTCATGAAAACATACATGTTTCCCCACATTGACTTGGAGCAAATATCTCTTAAGTCTGTATTTAACTAAGATGCCAGATTTTTACTTTTAGCTGCTCACATAAGTGTTTATTTTTAGCAAATCTTTGGTCACTGTCAGTATCCACAAGGTGGCAGTCTCTTCTTAGAGACATGGGGGACCTCTCAAGTGGTTTTGAGTGACAGAGTTTGGGGAGGAGTTTGCTGGTGTCACCAGGGTGGGAAAAGAGCTTTGTTTTCCTAATTGGTGGCACAGTATCTTGATGCTTCCTGAAGGAGAAACATTAGAAACGTGAAACTGATTTTTTTTTTTTTAACCAGGCTTAAAATCTGGATCCTCAGTGAAGAGAGAAGAAAGAATAATGAAATCCTTGAGTGTTTCACTAGTGGTCCTGTGGCTTCAGTTTAATTGTGAGTTTGGGCACTTCTTTTCGATATAAGGTGTGATTTCTGAAGTTGCTGCCTACTCTAGGAAAGTGGTAGAAACACAAATTTTTCATCTCTAGTTAAGGGGTGGGAGGCCCATTGAAAAGCCATTGTACTGTTAGCATCCATGCGCATCTAGTCTTTGTTGTGTTACCTCTGTCTCTCTTCACAGGGGTGAGCAGCCAGCAGAAGGTGCAGCAGAACCCGGAATTCCTCAGTGTCCCAGAGGGAGCCATGGCCTCTCTCAATTGCACATTCAGTGATAGTACTTCTGATTATTTTGGGTGGTACAGACAGCATTCTGGGAAAAGCCCGGAGTTGCTTGTGTCCATCATCTCCAATGGTGCAAAGGAAGAAGGCAGATTCACAGTTCACCTCAACAAAGCCAGCCGGCATGTTTCCCTGCACATCAGAGACTCCCAGCCCAGTGACTCAGCTGTCTACCTTTGTGCAGTGAGAACACAGTGCTCTCCAGGCACCTGCAGCCTGCACAAAAACCTATTGGACCCTGACAAGGCCTGAACTAGAGCACCTAGAGCACACTATTTGAAAAGTATTTACTTTATAAAAATGTCTCATCCTGAACACATAGGGTGTTGTGGACTATTAGTTCAAGGTGTGTTACTTTTGTATGGTCTGGAATGTTTGTTTAATGGTGTAAAGATGTGTTTGATTGAATAAAATTCACCTGTAGTCAGGAGGCTGAGTCAGCAATGAGCTGACAGGATGTGGTAAGGAGGAGCCAGATGAAAAAGGGTTTATAAGGAGGGGTGAGGAGAAGCATAAGGACTTTTTGGAGGACGAAAGCAAGGAGAGGAGTTGAGCTACTTGCTATTCAGCCTCTCTGAAGAGCAGAATTCTGCCTTAACCTTTGAATCTTGAGTTCTTTAGAGGGATAGAGGTTTGGTTAAGTTCCCTTCATAGCTTTGCAAGAGTTGAAACCAGAGAGAACAGAATGTCCTCCAGCCATGTCCCTTGCGGCCTAACTGCTCTTGGTAGCAGCAGAGTTGCAGTTGCTGATTCGGATAGCTGTGGCTTGAAAGGCAGAAACAATTTTTAAAAAGGACAATAGTGCTCTAAGCTTCATGTCTCATATTCCTTCTCATTCTCTTTTTTCATAACCCATTGAATCTAATTAGTGCTGCCCATGTGCTTATGGTTGTGGGATCATCTCCTGATGCATGGGCAACCTACAAGTGCGCACCTTCTTAAAGAAAAATGACTCTCCTTGTGCCAACAGCCATCAATTGCCAATAGCTCCTCAGCAAGAAAAGGGCCTCAGGAGCCCCTTTCACCTCCATGATTGAATTTCAAGCTGTCTTGATTTTGTGTATGTCTGGTACAGGTAACCACAGGTCCTATGAGTTCATGTGTAACAGCCTTGTCATGTCCAGAGAAAAGTATTTTGAAGCTCTTCTCCCCATCTTCTAGTTCTGTTTTTTATTTGTTTGTTTTGTTTCAGTTTTCTTCCAAGATATTCCCTAAGCGTTGTCGGGATGAAGAGTTTGTAGAGGTGTTTCATCTATGGCTGAGCACTCACAGTCTCTTTTTTTTTTTTTTTTTAGCACTGAGCATTCTTCTTATGCTTGGGTTTCTACATTTTTCAACCCCCTCCTTTGTGATGTTTTCCTACCCTTGGAGGAGCTGATGTAGATATCCCACTTAGGTTTGGACACTCAACACCTATTCTCAATACCTTGGGTGGTTATGCATCTCTGTGTCAACTCACCGAAAGAAAGCATCTTTGACCAAGGCTAAGAGCAACACTAATCTGATTGTTGGCTCTTGTCTGAATTCATTCACATTCCTTCTTTGCATCTGGGAGATACACTTGGACTTTTCATTTAGATTATCAGATTATCAATGTTTATTCAAGACAAGTGCTTCATAGATGGAGTCTCAGATCTGGTTATACATCTCTGAATTTCCTCAGGGGTCCAGGCACAAACTACTGGCTCTGATCCTGTTGAGTCCATGGAAACATCCTTTGTACTGCTTGGAGACCGTGTCAAAGTTCTCATGTATATTTTAGTTTCCACCAGTTTCCACCTTGCTGAATTTTGTGTAGATCCAATTCAGTTTCCTTTCACAATCTCACAGTATTCTCTGGGTTCCATGAAGATGTTTCTTGTTAGCTATGAAAATAAAAAGTGTAATATATTTACCAGCACTAGAGACACCTGCACAGTCAATGACTATCAGCTGTGAGGCAGCCAAGGTCAGCATTCAAGAAAGCAAAGGTCAGAGGTGGGTAGAGGGAGGCTTTATCAACTTCTGATTGGGTAGGTAGTACCTGAACATCACATGATCATCTCCCAACTTGGGACATGCATAGAGCATGTGGGGCTTCTACTGGTTCAGCCTGTGATCACCCAGAAAACTAACCAATCCCAATATAATTACATGAGCTCTTGTCCAATCCCTTCCATAGCCCTATAAAGACCCTAGACAAGGAGGGTGACAGTTCCCTCCTCTCTGAAATTATTCTTCTCTGAAATTTCTCTTACTTTTCCTTAATTTCTCACTTTTCTGTAACACTTTTAATAAAGATTGCCTTGACTTTGCATACACATACAAGAATCCACATCTTTTGCCTTCGTTGATAGCAGATCACAAATTCAGAGCCACTGTCCCAGGTCAATCTTTGGTGAATGTCAGTGACTGGCACCAGGGCCTTTGGTCATGTACAACTGAGTTGTGAATGGGCCTGCAACCTAAAAAACAAAAACAAACAAACACCCCCCCCCAAATGAAAAGTAACCAACCAACTAAACAAAACCCCAAGCTCTTCATTCTTGGAATCTATATACAACACTTTCCTCATTCATGATGACATGAATTTGACTGCTACCTCTTAATCTGTTCTAGGACAAGACAGAGATTGAAACAGCTTTGCAATTTCTTCTGAATCAGCTCTGGACCCTCAACTATCTCATACCATGGTCAAGTAGCAAAATGAGGTTGCAAACACAAGATGGCCAATGGCAAGATGGTGATGCTTCTGTGCCTTAAGACTTGATTTTAAGCCATGCCTGTGTGTGTGTGTGTGTGTGTGTGTGTGTGTGTGTGTGTGTGTGTGTGTGTTTGTGAAGACTGAGCTTTCCTCTGACTGGTTAGGTTAACCAGGTCTCTGGGAAACAGACTAAACACAAACTCAATAGGGGGAACTAACTTTTCTCTCTTAGGAACCTAGTTTCAAACCAGAGCCCAGACCAACATCCCCTGTGATCAAAGGGAGACTGGATAAACTGTGGGAGTTCTGGTGGCTGTATGCCTACAACTAGCTAGTGAGTTCAATCTATTGGTAATGGGAACAGGGACTTCTAAGTTCAGGGGCTGCATCATTGAAGAGGCCAGGTGTTCTTGATAATTTCAACATGCACTTGGAAATTATAAATGCTGACTTCTGATTTCTAGCTTGTGTCTCTGTCTAGAGGTGACCAACCTAGAAGCAGAAGAGAATCCTCAGGCCCTAAGCATCTAAGAAGCTGAAAATGTCACCAAGAACTGCAGTCACAAGACTCTCATAGCTGTCCTACTGCAGCCCAGACAGGACTCAGGTAGAGGCCCTGCCCTGTTAATCTTAATCAGTTTAACTGTGAAAGAGAAACAGTAGAAGACTAAAAATCACCATTGACAGAGGGTCCAGGAGTTAAAGAGATTCCCTGATAGGCTGAGAGATAGGGAGAGGGGCCACAACATTAACAAAATGGTGAACTTCTAAGATGGCTGGCTGTTTCTTCACCCTGTTGATCTGAGATAAAGCTTAGCAGTTTAAAACAGAGGTGGTGAGGCTTTTCTCCATCAGTAGGCCTCCTGCTGCTGCTGGACCTGAACAAATTTAAGGCCTGATTAGCACATGTTTATGCCAAAGCTGTGAGCCAATCATTTACCTTGTCTTTATTCAAACTGACCAACCATAAATTAGGGGAGGAAAACCTCTTAGAGACCCTTAAATACCAGCCTTGGAGAAGACACCAGAGTTTTGGGTTCCTGATTTCCCTCTCTGAACTAGAGTATCTTTCTCTGTGTTCTCTCTCTCTCTGTCTCTGTCTCTCTCTGTCTGTCTGTCTCTCTCTCTCTCTCTCTCTCTCTCTCTCTCTCTCTCTCTCTCTCTCTCTCTCTGTCTCTCTCTCTCTCTCTCTCTCTCTGTCTCTCTCTGTCTCTCTCCCTCTCCCTCTCCCTTCTTTCCCCATCTCTCTCCTCTACCTAATATACGCTTCTCTTCATCAGTTGATTCTGTCTACTGTCTCTTCCTGGCTGCCTTGTGTTGCACTGGAGATTTTTGCTGCTTTGTAATTCTTTAAAATGTAGAGAAAAAGAACTGATAAAGACCCCCTAGATAGTAGGGAGACCCCTCTGTTTTCCTGTCCTGTTCCTAGCTGTGTACACTGCTGCTCACTCTTGTGCTACAGATGGAGTGTTTATCATGCACCTGTTGCTGTAATGCAAACCCTCTGAGATGCTTCCTACAAACCCTAACTATGGATGGAGTTGGTACTTCTGTCTTCTCATGAGGAAAAGTCTGTTATCAATAGGAAAGGTAAACCCTTTCAAACTTGTGACTTTAAAAGCATCTGTTATTGGAGCAAAGTGCTATGAGCTTAGATTAAAAAACTGAAATGCAAGGCTCAGTTCAGGCCATTCTTATACAAATGTCTTCAAGTGTAGTGACCTTGTATTTCTACACTTGAAATGAAGGATTTACATTAGCAATCACAAAAGATTCTTCATGCTCTAATATCAAAATAAAGAGTCTTAGATCCTTGTGGAGCATGAGGAAAGACTGCTCAGTACTGAAAGGCCCCAAAGGCTCTGTGTGCAGCCTCATGGCCTAGATGAGTCTTTGAAATACTGAGATGAGTCTTGTGTTCTTCTAATTGCAGGAAGTGCTGATTTGTTAGGTGTTATAATGAGTAGGATCTTGAAATGCTATGGTTCAAAAGTAGGTATTTCTATGATTAAATACAGTCTAGTATCTACCCTTGCTTTTATTACATGCCCACACTATAGTTTTCAAACCTTGCTGCTTTCCTTGACAGGTATTTACTCTTCCTGGAATTGCAAATATCCAGTGGTCACCAATGTAAATTAGGCTCTGCCTTTCCCTCTTCACTCTTGGGCCTCTCAAGGGTCTCATGGAATCTGACAATGCTGTACAGTGCAGGGTATCTCTAGCTGTTCTCTAAACCTCAGTGCAAGCCTTGATGACCCTGGGCTGTTACGTTCCCCATGTCTTCAAAAGGAGCACTCTGCAGATGATACTGAGTTCTGCTGCCAGCTGCCCATGTAGCCTGGCCCCTTTTATCTCTGCTACAGTGAGTGGCTTCTGAATAACTAAGTGACTAAATTGAGGAAAACATTCCCAGCATGACTCCTTTCCAGAAAATATCAAAAGAGACTATTTTCACATGAAATTTTTTTCTCTAAGTGAGTCTTCTATTTTCATACCATGGGGTATCTTACCTTCCAGGGGCCATTTCTTTCATTTCAGTGAAAAGTGATAGGTCTCTCTATAATAGCACTAATCTCTTTAAAAATTACAGTTGAATTTTGCCTGGACCTGTTGTGTGTGACACATTTACATTTTTTAAAAAATAGTTCTTTCTCTTCATTCTCACTAATATGATCAGCTCTGCCTATATCCCTTTGTTTCCCTTGCTGACACAGTCTGAATGCTTTATTCTATCTTATTCCTTCCCTAGAAAGTATCTTAATAATTTGCTCATAAAGTGTCCCTGGTCAAGGATGGAGAGATGGTTCACTGGTTAAGAGCATGCGCTGTTTTTGGAGAAAACAATTAGTCCCCAGCACCCCTGTGTCAACTCACAACATACAGTATGTTCTGTTCCAGGAGATCCAATGACCTCTTCTGGCATTTGTGAGCACTGCATGCACATGATACACAGCCATGGTCTCAGGAAAAACACCCAAAACGTATAAAATAAAAAGAAATCAATATTTTATTAAAGAATCCCTGATCATTCTAATTAATAGATATCTTTCCCTTCCTTTGGGAAGCACTGTAACTTAATCACTCTGAGAAATTACTTAATGAGTAAAAAGAACTTTCAATTGTACCACTAAATTGACAATGTACTTTCATGTGTATTTCCCACTTATGCCTCATATTGCCTTTGTGAACAAAACAAAGTACTGAGAACTAATCATCTTTAGTAAATAAGAAAGGGTTCATTGAATAAGGGAAATTGCTGGAGCAAGTATAAAGCAGCACACACTCTAGTCACATAGGTTCTCTGCAGCCAAATCCCTGTGGATGAGCTGATGCCTGATCATCCCCAAAGGATGCTTGTTTGCAGAAATGAGCTTACCTGCGATGTCTCTCACAATGGCAGTCAAAGCACTTTGGGTGCTCTGAGGACTTGAACTGTATTTTTCAGCATTTTCCCCATGCAGTTCAAGGACCAACAAAGCCATGTGCCTGCTCTGGAAACTTGTCAGAAAAGTCAAAGGATTGAAAATAACACTATTTTTATGGAGTAGGAAAGAAAACAGGTCAGAAATGGTTTTAAGACCAGGGCAGAATTATTTTTCTTAATTACCCTGGATCCTAATAGAAAAAGAAAAAGGGCTTAGAAGCGGGACTGTCAATGGACTTTAAGAATTACATTCCAGCACAATTAAATAAATTTTAAACTGGCCAAAGTCAGGAAACCACTTCATAAGCAATTTAACTTGCAAGAAAAATGGGTGAAAAGTTTGTTTGGAAACTCAGATTAATTAATGCAATTTAACATATATTCATTTGATACATAGGGTTTTTTTTTGTTCCATTGGTAGACAATACTAAATATTTCTAGGAGACAGATAAATGACACATACCAGAGAGAATGGAGAACACAGAGAGAAATGTCCAAATACTCAGCTTGAAGTGAAGAACTGCCTCCTATCCTAACATCCTTCTCTCCAACTCATTGTGCCTCAAACATGTGAGCCTGTGGATCAAACATCTACAATAACTCCAAGAAAAGGAAACCCATTCCTAGCACTGGGGATTTAATTTTTTATCCTGTGGTGTCTAATAAGAGTCTTGCCATCTTATTATAGGGTAAATCTATTTTAATATGTGTATGTACTTAAGAAGCTTCTAGAGTAATAGGTAAGTTCCCATAAGACTTTTCATTCTGATTTTCCCTCCTTCACTCTGCTCTGACACAAACATTAAGCCCAGCAAGCAATAAAAAGGACCTTATGAAACTCAACACCTTCTGCACAGCTAAGGCCTTTACCATGTGAATGGGAAAAACCTTTTAAGCTATATATATGACAAAAGGTTAGTGTGTAGAATATAAAAACAACTAAAAATCCCTAAATATTAAAAAGCAAATTCAATTTAAGAATGGAGCACGGAGCTCAACAGAGAGTTATTATTATGTGGTGAGGGGACTTTTTTGGGGGGTCTAGTCTGTTTGGTGTTCTATAGGCTTCTTGTATCTTCATAGGCATTTCCTTCTTTAAGTTGGGAAAGTTTTCTTCTATGATCTTGTTTAATATATTTTCTGTGCCTTTGAGTTGGTATTCTTCTTCCTCTATCCCTATTATTCGTAGGTTTGATCTTTTCATAGTGTCCCAAATTTCTTGGACATTTTGGTTCATGACTTTGTTGGCTTTAGTGTTTTCTTTGACTGATGAATCTATTTCTTCTACTGTATCTTCAATGCCAGAGATCTTCTCTCCCATCTCTTGCATTCTGTTGGTTATACTTGCATCTGAAGTTCCTGTTCGTTTACTCAAATTTTCTATTTCCAGCATTCCCTCTGTTTGTGTCTTCTTCATTTTTTCTATTTCCCTTTTCAGGTCTTGGACTGTTTCCTTCATCTGTTTCATTGTTTTTTCATGATTTTCTTTCAGGAATTTACTGTTTTCTTCTGCTTTATTTGTCCTTTCCTCTACTTTCTTTTTATAGCCTTCTTCCCTTTTTTTGTTTGAATTTTCTTCAATTTCATTTTTGATTTCTTCTATATAAGCCTCTAGCGTCTTCATGATGTTATTCATAAGGTTGCTTTCTTCTGCTTCTTCCATTTTGTGATGTTCAGGTCTAGCTGTTGGAGGAGGGCTAGGTTCTGGTGATGCTGTATTGTTCTTCATTTTGTTGTATGTACTTCTGCCTTGACGTCTGCCCATCTCCTTGTGGATTCCTTCTTGGTCTTATCAATGCTCTTGGTCCAGACAGAGCTGACAGATTCAGGAAGCCTCTCTCTGGTCCAGATGGAAGCTCTGGTCCAGATGGGAACTTCGGGGCAGGATGGGAGCTGGGGCTGGTCTCTAAGTCTCAGGAAGTGGCTGGGGTCTCCGGCAGATGGGCATGGGGCAGGACATGGAGATTGCAGGGTCTGCCTGGGGTCTTGGAGAAGGGGAACCTTCCCAGTGGGGGTGGAGGGAATCGTGCCTGATGGCCAGAACCTGGGACCAAGTTGGGCAGTTCTTCCCCAGAATGGCTGGTGCCCAGGGATGGGACCTAAGAGCAGGCCTCTCTGAGTATGAGCCCAGGCACTCACCTCTTGTCCAGATGGGAGCTCTGGGGTCTGGTCTGCTGTGTGTATTCTTATATGCTCACTCATCACCCTAAATACCACAGGATACATATATTTCAGTAACGTTGGTAATTTCAGACAGCCAATGTGGACTTGAGACCTGCTTCCTTTGGGTGAGTTCTCAAGTTTATTTACAGTATTTTGTGCAGACACATGTGGTACACATTGAAGGGAAATCAGCAGAGGGCGCTGCCTCTTCACTTGTGGTTAATGTCTGCATCCAGGTGGTGGCTTCACATGACAGACTGTCACTGGGCAGGAGGACCTTGTTTATGAGTGAAGAGTTTGAGTAAGGTCCTGCAGGAGACTTGTCCTGTGAGTTTAGTGCACTCAAGAACCAAGTGTTATTTTCTTCCGTGGACATGCTTCCTGACACCTGCTCAGTTCTGGTGCTCTTCTTCATGCTCAGTAAGTTACATTTCATAAGTGTTCATGATGTCATTTTCTTACACCTATGAAAGTCCTTACCTTCTTCCTCACATAGCAAAGTAATTTGCCCTTATTTATTTATATTTTATTTATTTGTTTATTTATTATTTTTTTTTTTTTAGGGAGGAGCAATGGAGACTCGGTGACCCAGACAGAAGTCTTGGTCACTGTCACAGAGGGGTTGCCTGTGATGATAAACTGCACCTATCAGACTACTGACTCAGCTCCTTTCCTTTTCTGGTATGTGCAATATCCCAACAAAGCCCCTCGGCTACTCCTGAGGAGCTTCACAGACAACCAGAGGACAGAGCACCAAGGGTTCCAGGCCACTCTCCAGAAGAGCAGCAGCTCCTTCCACCTGCAGAAGTCCTCAGTGCAGCTGGCAGACTCTGCCCTGTACTACTGTGCTCTGAGTGCCACAGTGAGGGGACTGCAGGGGAAGCTGCACACAAACCCAGGGTGCAGGAGGCTGAGGGAGTGGCCTGTGAGGGAGGGCTGTGTGCCTTCTCTGAGTGGGGTTTACCCAGACTCCCGAAACACAGCAGCACATCTCAGGTCAAATTCCTAGAAAGTTAGCAATCTGTGGATACTCTGACAGGATAGGATGGAAGTCATTGTTAGAGACAACGAGGCTTTGATCCCTAGAAATACTGTTCTTTCCTTATGTGAAAGACCTCTCACAGAAAACACTTCCAGGAAATCCTGGAAGTGGAATTTATCTTTACTGAGATATCTTACCAAATTTAGTGATTTAAACTCTCCAGAATCTTCTGTTCTTATCCCAGAAATTTATGACCAAATGAAGAACATAGATTTCCAGTATTAAAAAATCTGCTTCAGTCTCACTCCACAAGTAATTTAGACTCTTCCTCTCCTTAGTTCATGAGACAAAGAGTTCAGTCTGACTTCTGGTCTCAGTTACTGTTTTATTGCTGTGAAGAGACACCATGACCAAGACAACTTACAGAAGGAAGCAGCTAATTGAGGACCTGATTACAGTTTCAGAGGTTAAGCCATGATGATTGTGGTGGCAAGCGTAGTAGCAGGCAGTAGCCATGTCCCTGGAGCAGTAGCTGAGAGCTTCCATCTGATCACTAGCAATAGGCAGAAAGAGGGAGAGACTGGATCTGGCTTGGGCTTTAAGATCCCAAAGCCCACCCTAGTGGCACACCTCCTCTGATAAGGCCACACCTCCTGATCCTTCCGAAACAGTCCGCCATCTTGGAAACAAACATTCAGATTTTTGAACCTATGGCCATTCTCATTAAAACCTTCACACTCCCCAACAGCATTTAGTTAGTGAAGCTGCTCAGGAAACACAGCTGTTGGAACTCTCAAGGTGATGCA
Organism: Peromyscus leucopus; assembly: GCF_004664715.2. Taxonomy (NCBI): domain Eukaryota; kingdom Metazoa; phylum Chordata; class Mammalia; order Rodentia; family Cricetidae; genus Peromyscus; species Peromyscus leucopus. Next base: position 70,722,440 of record NC_051070.1, read on the forward strand.
GAGAGGCAGCTCCTTCTCTTTCCTACACACCATGTAGGAGGCAACCTGGACATTAAGAACCCTTTTGAAAAATTCTTCCCCCTTAACATCCACTCTCATAGGCTATTACACTTTGCTTAAATCCCAAGGGTGTGGTGTAGTCACTCACCTGGGGTTGGAGTTAGGTTTTCAGGTAATTCTTCAGTGTGAGAAGGGAAGTCAAGGTTTTGATCCATCTCAATTCTGGAAACAAAATACTGGTTTGAAGTAAAATGCTCTAGTATTCATATTTCTCTCCCTATAAAGGAAGAAAGATCTTAAATCAAAGGCCATAGTGTCTCTAAAGAAATATTCATGTTTGTGTTCACAAAGAACAACAAAGTAGTATTTGCTGTCTTATCTTGAGGGAGCAAAATGAGATGTGAAACTCACTTTTTTAAACTTCAAAAACTACTTTGATGGCACACCATAGAATAGAATCTCTCAGAAGATTTCTTGTCAAACCTAGAATGAATGTCAACTCTAATAAAAAAAAATACCAGTGCCAGGCATGGGAAACCTCTCTTCAAGTTGTTAGTTGGGGCTTCCATAGGCTCCTCCAAATGAAACAGGCTATTTCCATTGCCTTTGATTGCCTCATAGAAATTCAAGGTAAGACTCTTTCTAATGGCACCACATAGTTTAGACATAGGACTTGGAGGAACTTAGCTAGAGATGACCTGAAGACTCTTCCCTGGGGACAAATTCTCTTAGTAAATGAAGGTGCCAAGTAAGAATCCAAGGGAGAAAAGTAAAAAATAATCCTACCAAGTTGTGTTAAGACTATGAACCAAAACAATAATCATATGGCAAAATGTTCACAAGGGAACAATAATAGCACTATTATCTTTGGGGAAACTAACATATGCCTTATTGAATTCAAGATTGCTCAGTAGCAATGAATTCAGACCCAATACTGTAAACCTAGTTAACTACCCATGGCTGGAGAGGTCATAGACCCTAGAAGAGAACCTTCTACAACCATTTTCTTAAATCAATACAGCTTCTAACTATATTCTAAATACTCATAACTGTACACTGCTGGAGTCCAGCTACAGCAGGTCAGGGAAACTGGAGAGGAGATGTGGAGTAGGAGGCTAAACACACACAGAATACTTATCTGTGTCTTTATTTCTCTCTTAACCATTTTATACAACCTAAGACAAAAATCTCTATGCAATAAGGAAATAACCTTACAACTGCATGTTATATATTTTCTAAAACCAGATTAAAATCCTTATACAGGAATAAATCACATTATGATCACAAGTCACATGCTTTATTAGAAGCCCACATGTAATTAAACATTATCCTTTGTATTAATTTACCAACCATAAAATCTTCACCCTAAAGCAATGATTCTTTTATTATTGATTAACTAATATATATATATATATATAATATAATATAATATAATATAATATAATATAATATAATATAATATAATATAATATAATATAACTTTTAAGCAAGCCAATATATTTTAGCCAGTTCCTGTGAACTGGCAGGCAGCAGTTTGTGGTTATAGTGTAGCAATTTTTATCCTGATTTTATTTAACACAACCTTAATCAAGTGGTCTAGCTAACCATCAATTTCTCTTTACACACAGTAAGGTCATTTAACTTCCATTCATAACTTTCTTTTCTCAAAGTGCACACTGAAACTTGAGATTAATTCTGTAAGCTACATGACCAGGGAACTCAGACCTAACTTTGGATGTAGGGACATAATTGCCTTTTTTAATCATCAGTCTGTTTTTCCACAGACAGAATTCATGTGTCTATAATGCATGAAACTTCCTTGTTTTCATCAGCTGGTCTCACATCTCTAAGCTCCATTGCTCCATAGAAACCATCTTTGTTATGATCTGCAATTAAATTGCCCAGTGAGGAGTGGGATTTTCCCATAAAACAATCATACTATACTAGATACAGTGGGATTCTCCCAATCAACAACTATACCATGACAAATCCAGTAAGGACAAGATAGCAGCAAGCAGGACAAGGACCAGCAGAAGTAAGGGGCTTTATGGAGACACCCCCATGGGGCTTTGCCTCTCCAGAGCACACTCATCCTAGCTGTGCTCACTGGTGAGTCTTACTCCATAAGCTTCATTGGTGACTGCAGCTCCTCCTACATGAACACCACCACTAATACACACAGATAAGTGTAGTTCTAAACCCTAATGAAAGAAGCTTTACTTCAAAGCACAGAGGGGCTACTATAGTCATAGACAACTGCTCAAAAATCAGAGAATAAATATTGTATGTTCTCTAGTCCCAGTTAATTCATCTACAATGCAATCCCTACTCATGAGGCTCAGGGAGCACCACAGAGAAGGAACAGAAGAGATTGTAAGAGCCAGAGGACCAGGACACCAGCTGAGAGGATGATATGAGGGAGAAAACTCATTGTCAATGTGAATATAAATGGGCACAAACAATATGGAAATCAGTATGGAGTTTCCTCCAAATTCTGACCACAGATCTACCACAAGATTTAGCTATGCCAGTCTTGGGGAATTAACCAAAAGATTCTACATATTTCCACAGAGATGCTTGCTCCTTCATGTTCACTGTTGCTGTATCCATAATCACTAGGAACTGGAAACACTCTAGATGTCCATCAACTGATGAGTGATTTATGAAAATGTGGCACATTTACACAGTAGGGTTTTATTCAGCTGATAAGAAAAATGAAATTATGAAATTTTCAGGTAAATGGGTGGAACTGCAAACAGTAATCCAGAGCAAGATAACCCAGACCGAGAAAACAGAGTATTTTCTCAAGTATGTAGCTTTTAATATGTGTGTTTCATTTGAAATATCCATAGATGTTAAGTATCAATAAAAGCCATGAGGGAGGAGGGGATCTTCAAAGGAAGGGGAAACAGAAAATGACTTCCATAAAAGGGGAAATGGAACGAGCAGGATTAATAAGAGTGGGAATGAGAGGGCAGGGTAGAGGGAGGAATATGGGATAGTGATAACTAACACTACAGACATTTTGAACAAAACAGTGTGATAGAAAACTGGTTATAGAAACTCGCTGAAACACATATTCCAACCGAAGTGGAGACTAGCAATAATCCTTGAGTATGAACACACACTTAGAAGGCAGTTTGATGTGACCATTTAGCAAAATAACAATAGTTGTTTCCTCCTAGTATTTAATTCCTCCTGAACCATGGGATTTTTGACCATGTCACTGTACTAGGCATGAATTCCCTCCTGTTGAGGAGGCTTCTAATCCAATCAGAAAGCACTGTTATTCTGTAGCAGTCAGGCCACAATTACACCCCTGAGCACATATTACTGGACGTTCAGTACTGTAGCATGCAGGGTCCAGCTCTGGTTAATACTCTTGGGACCTTTCTTCCCCAGCAGCCTGCATAGGACCTTCCAGCTAAGAAAGCTAAGCAGCAGGGAGGACCTTTTCCCAGTCAGTTCAAGGTTGATTTCTCTACGTCATGCAACTGTAGAATGTGGTGGCTTTAGCCATAGTCTCTCACTATCTAGTTATACTGGGCAGCCAAGAACCATGACAATAGTCAGTGTTGTTTTGTATACTTCTGAGGCCTCCCTGGGCAATAACTCCCATGCCTGAGACTGAGATTGTTGTTTAATAAGTTCATCTAATTTCTCCAAAGCTAGATTTATGCATTTAAGACCATAATATGAGTATTAATGTGATAAATTGTTATATTAAGCTTTCTTTGTAGAACACATACGTGATAAATTATCCAGATTGGAAGAATAGTTAATGTGGGGATAATGAAGGACATGCTCCAGAGTCCCTTTCCCAAACTGACTCAAGGTCTAAGGAGAGCCCAGTGATGATTACATGGTCTTCAGTTTTGTGTGGTGTTCAAAAAGTAAAATATTTTGAAGACTGTTCATCACCAAATACCCCTCAATTACAACTTTCACTTGCCAGTTGGTGATAAAGTGGCCATAAATATGTCTTGGATCTGTCTAGGATAAATGACTGAGTTGGACTTATTCATGTGACCCACTGTCATTCATTGTACACATAGAAGCTGCCATCAAGATTTCACAGCCTTTAGCTAATGCTATTTTACATTGTGACTATTTACTTGTTGGTTCCTTAACTCAAAGTCATGTTGGTTTATCACCAGACAGTTTCTGGTGTTGGAATCTGTAGCTCCCCTCCCTATATAGTTGAATATAATACAGCTTCCAATATTCTTTCCTGTTCTCACTGCTTGCTGCTGCCACCTGGGCACACTGATCTGTCTAAAGAGGATTCTGTCCTTTGTGTTTTTCCTTTGTCACAAAATTACCTCATTGAATGTTACCTGTTAAGGATCTCAATGACTTCATTTTGATTGATGCCACACACAGAGACCCACAGAGAGAGGGGTGGGGGAGGGATGAAAGAAGAGAGGAGGAGAGGGAGAAGGAGAGGAGGAGGGAGAAGAGGAGAGACGGGGACTTAATCCTACAATTAACACTCAAAATTTGGTAGTCTAATTGGAATGCAATGCTCATAACTCCTGCCCCCTAGTGTCCATGCGTGACATAGTCTTCTCAGTGGGAAAGACGTAGACTGTGCCAGGTGACAATTCTGAATTATGTTGTATTTTATAAGAAAAGTCAAGAGACTACATAGGTTACTAAGTCTCTCATCATGTTGAATTTGAGTTTCATTTCATCAAAGTGAAGACTGTCTGTAGCAGACTTGCTGTTTTTTTTAATTGAACTTTTATAATCTATTCAAATTTGTACTTCTTAGTTTACTCTTCATGTAATAACAAATCTACAATATTCCTAGCAACATCAATCGCATCTTTTTCTTGGGTATTTTGATGGTGTTGTGTAGAAATCTGGTAACTATGCAGTGTTCTGATTTCTATGTCCCTGGTACTTGTTTTGAAATATGTAAAAATGCTGTAATTTTCTCACTCTAAAGGATCTTATTCTCCCATTTCAGTTCCCAACTTTGTATTCTTCTTTTCTAAAAACTCATGAGTTTCTACTTAGAAAGCATTGAGCTTCCTTTGTGCATGATGAAAGCCTTGGATTCACACTCAGAAGTCAGCAAAGACAGGGGTAAGTCTACTGCAGCTGTGAACTTGTTATTTCTCAAATGGGCCTCTAGAGGATGCTCCTTTCTAAAAGGTAAATGATGTTTTCATAGGTTAGAATAAACACACAGAAACCTTCCTTCTCCCCCTACCCTGTCACACCCCTCTCCCCTTAGTGCCTCTCCTGCCCCCTTTGACATTACATTACCTGTGTTCTACTAACTTACCGCTTTCTCCTAAGCTCTTTCTTCTGGCCCTCATGGTCCTGTTCTGGCTTCCTTGCTTATGCAGGGGAGAGGGATTTAGTGGGTTCTGGGAGGAGTTGTAGGGAGAATAGGGTGGTAGTGAAGAGTGTGATCTGAATACATTATGTTCACAGATTAAGTTACTGAATAGTTACTTTTTAAAATCTTCTCTACTGCTCTGGTAGTTGTTCTGACAGAACATACTTTATGAAGATGCCAGAGACAGGCCAAGGGAAAGACAGTGTCTCTTCCCTATTGTCTCTCCATTGTCCCAGTGACAAAGGCATCTAAACCTCCTTAAGCTCAGAGCAACCCCTGCTTACCTCTCCCAGTCTTTAAGCTGTTTATGTTTCATTTCCAGTCTCATTTCTCAAGCAATCGTCTTTGTAGCGAAAACTTTGAAATGCATCCCTCTACTGTTATGAACTCAAGTGCATTGTTTCAAGCAGTCACCATGTGCAGTAGCATACCACCTCTGCTGCCCCTGTCGCTCTGGAACACAGGACTCCTATATTGGTTTTCCCCATTGCACTTCCTTCTTATGCTGTCATTGAAAGTTTTCTGTACCCTGATAGTGGGTTTCTCTGGTGATGCAATAAATCATATCAGGCCAAATTAGTAAGATCAGTTTTAATGTGAGCAAAGCAACTCCTGGGTGACTTTTGGAAAGAAAGCAGGAGAGAAATTGTATTGCAGGTCTAGAGACCATGTCTTAAGTACCCTGTAGATGTGGTCTTGAGCATCTCTAGGAGAGGAGCTGACCCTTGGTGGGCTTTCTGAGGGACAGGATCTGGAATGGGAGGAGTGGAGCTTGGCAGAGATTCCCAACAGTAATATTTAAAACAATATTTGGAACAAACCTTTACTAGTGCAGGAGTATCCCACTTTTTAAAATGATTCTAAAACTATTAAACCATTACATCTGTACTTACTCTATAGTTATGATGCTGTTTGTTTTGCTACTGCAGTGATTTTACTTAAATTATTTCATGGGTGATGATTCTTTTTATTTTTCAATGTGTATGAGAGTGGGTCTATGTAAAATGTATGGTACCTGTGTACAGGTTCTCAGGAGGACAGAAGTGAGTGTCAGGTCCCAGGAGTTGGAGCTACAGACAACTGGGAGCCACCTAAAGTAGACGCTGTGGAGGGAACTAAGGCCTCTTGGAAGTACAAGGACCCTTATCTGCTAAGCCATTTCTCAGGCCTCAGTAAAGGGTCTTTAGTCAGAACATGCATCTGTTTCCTGAGTTAAAACTTTAGCTGTTGCTTCTCTGAGTGTGCTTGGCTCTGTGTGTGGCTGAGGCTTTTTCTGCTTGGGAGGGGCTGGTCCTCTCCTGCTTCCTGGATCCCTAACCCCACACAACCCCAGAGTCATCTCAAAATGCCCTGCTCCCCACTGTGTTCCACCCAAACTCTCTGGCAGGTCTGCCTTGGGAGGAGCTTCAGGCTCAGAAGGCTGGGAGGGAACTCTGCAGTGTCTGGCCTGGCAGGGTTCCTGGGTGGGGCTGACTGGTTGCAGGAGGAGGGACATTCAACAGCCATCCTGACACCACAGCTCAGGGCTTGGTTCCTTGCTTCTGTCTCCAGCAGCCAGACAAGCACCATGGAGAGGCTGTTGTGCTCTCTGCTGGGGCTGCTGTGCACCCAGGTTTGCTGTGAGTCTGGCTGTCCACATTCAGGGACAGAGAGGATTCTGTCAGCACATGGAGGGTGGGGAAGCAGCTCAGGAGTCCTGCAGAGCTCCCACCTTCTCAGAGGACATGGGGTGTGTTCAGGATTCTGTGGATGCTCAGTGACCCCATCTGTGTCTCTCTGTTTCTAACCAGGGGTGAAAGGTCAACAAGTGAAGCAGAGTCCTGTGTCCTTGGTTCTGCAGGAGGGAGAGCGTGCAGAGCTGCAGTGCAATTTTTCCACAGTTTTGAGCAGTATGCAGTGGTTTTATCAAAGTCCTGGGGGACATCTGAAGAGCCTGTTTTACAATCCTTCTGGAACAAAGAAGAGTGGAAGACTGATGTCTACTACATTCGCTCAGGAACGTCGCAGCTCACTGTACATTTCCTCCTCTCAGACCACAGACTCAGGCACTTATTTCTGTGCTATGAGTGCACAGTGCTCCCCACACACCTGCAGCCAGTACACAAACCTTCAGCGGGGTGGGTGTGGCTCTTCCCTATCATGAGACATCAAATTTTCACCATAGAATATCTGCTTGATTTAATATCCGTTTTCTGTATAGAAAGAGTTTTAACTTCTGGTAAGCTTTTGGCTATGTAGGTTAAAGATTTGGGTCTTTAAATTCTCAATATATTCTCCCTCCTGAATCATAAATATCCATCTTAGAACGAATTGAGGACTTATAAGTAACATTTTACAGATGAGCATATTGTATTTATGTGTTTTGGAATAAATATGATTATACACATATATGTAACAATGATTAATGAAAGGAAAAGCCATAAAGTTTGAAGAGAGCAAGGAGGGAACACAGGAAGTTTTGGAGGGAGGGATTGACATGGTTATATTATAATCTCAAAAATAAAGAAATGATAAAAAATGAGTGAAAGAAAACTAAAGTTTATAATATAATAATCACCATGTACAATTAGTCTATATAAGAGGTCAATAAATTTGACATGAAATACAAACATTTGCTTATTTTATAAGCTTTATTGTAAATAACAATCATTGTCATCTCCTTTTGTCTTATGACTGGCTTCTCTCATTCTCCAGAATGAGGTAGTTTTTGGCTCAATAGAAAAATAGGGAACCATGTGGACACATGGAGAAAAGTCTGGAAGGGGAAGAGAGAAACTAGGCTATAGCTGACCTCAACAAAGACACATTCACATTCCATGTCAAACATATTGGCTCCAGAGGAACATTCAATGCCATTCTTTCTTCAAGGCCTGGTCTTCTAAGCTCAGGACACTGTTGAGTGAAGACCTTATTTGTCCACAGAGGGGCAGTGCTGCTTCAGAGCAGATGAAGGTTGTAGCTCTTCCACACACTGTTCAATAAGCTAGAGATGATTATTTAAAATAACAAAACCATTATCTCCTCTGCCCTTAAGTTTAACTGTCTAGCCTTTTACCTATATTATACCTGAATATCCTGGGCCCGTAGTGAGGACAAATAGGAATTTGCAAGTGAACACTATGAAGATATATGCTATCCTTTATGGCTGGGGCCACATCACCTTCTCTAATGTACATTTTTAAGGTTGTCATCCACACTTGGTCTGATCTCCAGCCACCATGATATGACCTGTACCTAGAATTATGTTATACATTCTTTCGACTGGGAAATCTACTCATGGTTTGAAGCCAGCTCAGTCTTCTCCATCAGGATCTTCTCTGCCTGGATCAGGAAGAAGTTTCCACACCCTTCCTTCATCATCCTGTCTAGACACACAGGTGTCTTCGGTAGGCTTCAGTTTTCTGTTCTTGAGTGCTGAGACAAGAATGAAGATAGAACACTGTGTGTTATGAAAGACAGCTGAGCACTCTTGTACAGTAGGCAGTTAGACACTCAGCAAATACACAGAACTTCTTCCTCATCCTGTTTACCTTTTTCAGTTTCATGTCCCTGTTTTCAATCATTTGATATTTTAATAGCTAGTGAAAACTTCAGAAATAACAAGTCCATTTGTTTTAAATCACCCCTTCTTCCTGGTACTATCAGAAACTCCTCACCACTAATTGTGATCATCTTTGCTCTGCATCTCCCTGCTGCCCATGCCACTGGTCTGTTTTCACTGAGCAGCCATCTGTGTCATCAGAAAGACTGTGCAGGTATCAGTGCTGTGTGGTGCTGCCATTTAGATATGTATAAGAAAAGGCACATGTATTTCATTTCAGTGAGAGAGTTAAAGCTTTTCGGGGATGCATATGTATGTATAGCAGAAAACACAATGTGTGTGTGTGGCTTGGCAATACTTGGGATTTGAGACTTTAGGACACCATGGAATGTGTTCCCCATATATGATGCAGATAGTGTGTGCTGGATAGATGTCTGGATGAAAGGAGTAAAGGAAAAAGAAAAGACACCAACATGATAAAGAAGGAACAAAACACCTCTAGGATGCTATCTATTTAGATAGAATTTTATTATTTTTCTTTTCTTTTCTTTTCTTCTTTTTTTATCTTCCTTCCTTCTTCCCTCCCTTTCTCCCTCCCTCCCTCGTTCCCTTCCTCCCTTTCTTTCTTTCTTTCTTTCTTTCTTTCTTTCTTTCTTTCTTTCATTCTTTGTGTATTTCAGAAAATTCACACTGCTATTCTTGGTGACTATATTAATACACATTTCTGCCAACAGTGTATAATGATAGTATTACAATGACAGGATTTCTGATTCTAAGTGACTGTATTTTCAGCAATAGTAACTTTGAAAAAAATTTGGGAATACTTCCTAAGTCAGAAATAGCTTTAGACAAAGTGTTTGTGAGAGGTGGAGCCTGTTGAAAGAACTTAGAGCCTGTGAAGTTAGAGTCTGTGTTCTAGGGGAGATAAAAGGCCTTCCAAGTTCTCCTCAAGCTTCAGTCTAGGAGGAATGGACAAGATCCTGAAAGCATCATTTTTAGTCCTGGCCCTTCACCTAGCCTGTGAGTCATGAAGGAGAAACTTGAGAATATGGAGTTTATGTGGATGCATGAGGGAACTGGGGCACCAGACAAAAATCATAAATGTTAAAAGCATCAATACCAAGTCCATACCCAGGAACCTAATGGCATTTGTTATTTCTCTACACAGGGGTGAGTGGCCAGCAGCAGGACAGACATGACCAGCAGAAGGTGAGACAAAGTCCCCAATCTCTAACAGTCTGGGAAGGAGCGACTTCAGTTCTGAACTGCACTTATGAGAACAGTGCATTTGACTACTTCCCATGGTACCTGCAGTTCCCTGGTGAAGGCCCTACACATCTGATAGCCATACGTTCTGGGTTGAATAAAAAGGAAGATGGAAGATTCACAGTCTTCTTCAGGAAAAGTGATGAACAGCTCTCCTTGCACATCACAGATTCTCAGCCTGGAGACTCAGCCACCTACTTCTGTGCAGCAAGTGCACAGTGCTCTCCAGGCACCTGCAGCCCATACCCAACCCTGCAGCTGAGGATCCAGCAAAACCCTGTTGTGGGGCAGAGCCTGGCAGAGGTGCAGAGGGTTTTTATTTGCAGGAGCAGGTGATCGGTGACACAGTGAATGTAAGGATCAGACTCATTCAGGCCAGAGACCGAGCTAGGTGAAGTCACGGCTTGCTTTTCTCCAGTCTCCCTTTGCCCGTCAGGCACCACTGGAGTTATACATGTATTTCCTTAACTGTCTTAGTGGAATTGTTTTTCTGAGTAATTTTACAAATAGTTGTCTGTGTGGATGGTTCAGACCAAGTGGAAATTATAACATCCCCATCTCCCTACTGTAGCTGGAGCTTTCTCCAGTCCTGCCTGGTCCACAGTCAGGACAAATCTGTCTCACCTGCCAGTCCCACAGCCACTTTGACCCAACCAAGTAAACACATGGAGACTTTTGTTGTTTAAACTGTTTGGCCTAATGGCTCAGGCTTCTAGCTATCTAGTTCTTACATCTTAAATTAATCCATTTCTAAAAACCTATACCTTGCCAAGTGGCTCATGGCTTACCGGCATTTTCACATGCTGCTTATATTGGAGGCAGCTGGCAGTGTCTCCCTCTGCCTTCCTGTTTTTTAATTCTCCTCTCTGTTAGTCCCACCTACACTTCCTGCCTGTCCACTGGCCAATCAGTGTTTTATTTATTGATCAATCAGAGCATTTGGCATACAGACCATCCCACAGTACTTTCCCTTTTCTTTTTTCTTCTTTTAAAAAGGAAGGTTTTAACTTTTAAACATCTCCAAAGCCAGCTTGGTATATTTGGGAATTTGGGCGTAGCTTCTCTTACTACTTTCTGCTGGAGGGGGGCGCTGTATTTTATGGGGACGCAAAGAAAATTTTAGGATCATGGAGTAGTCCGTGAGGCTGTATCGTCTGAGCCAGTTGCCTTGAATCCGAACTGGACGTTGGATCATCTGGGCCATGGTGTCATCAGAGACCTTTCAGCGGGTCTTGGCTGGTCAAACCTGATGTATCTTAATCTGGAACAAATCCATAGCCTCTGGCTTTCTGTGGAAACAAAAGCAGAGCCTCCTTTCCAAAGTAACATATCCTTACATCCAAATTTTGAAGTCAAGGTAACTTCAAAATATACATTTTGGCATAACTCAACAGCTTTTGCAATCAAATGTTTTTCTTCATTTACGAATATCAAAGAGAACATAATCCAGATTCACTGTGTGGTAGCCATCTTTACGTGGCTTATTTTTTTATATTACCTTGAGCCTATTGCTTTAAACTGCAGCATTCTAAGGCTGAAAAGGTGCTGTGGCTGCTGGCTCCACCTACTTCAGCTTCCCAACATGGCTGTGGTACGTTTTCAGCCAGCTCTGGGCACCATCAACTCTCTGAAATAGTGGGTCTATGCTTCTATCAAAGCAACGTGTAGCCCAGAAACCTGTTTTTGTTTTGTACTAGCAAAGACTAAATCTACCACGCAGCTTAATGTGCCACTGGCAGAGGCCTCATTCCCGCCATACTGCAGGTGGAGCACACATGCCAGGAACCCGCCATAGTAGCTCAAACACACAGGCTGCCACTAACTTGAGAGAAACAACTAGGAGCTGTTTTTAGCTCCATTTTAGAATCTTTTTTCTCAGGTTTTAGGTGGAAACTCTTGCCAACACGTTGGGCACCATTTGTAGCTGGAGTTTTTTCCAGTCCTGCCTGGTCCACAGTCAGGAGAAATCTCTCTCACCCTCCAGTCCCACAGCCACTTTGACCCAACCAAGTAAATACATAGAGACTTTTATTGTTTAAACTGTTTGGCCTAATGGCTCAGGCTTCAAGCTATCCAGTTCTTACATCTTAAATTAATCCATTCTATAAATCTATACCTTGCGTCGTGGCTAGTGGCTTACTGGCATCTTCAAATGCTGCTTGTCATGGTGGTGGCTGGCAGTGTCTCCTCCCACCTTCCTGTTCTCTCAATTCTCCTCTCTGTTAGTCCCGCCTATACTTCCTGCCTGGCCACTGGCCAATCAGTGTTTTATTTATTGACCAATCAGGGTATTTGACATACAGACCTTCTCACAGTACCCTACACTCTTGTCAAGGGTATTGTTAATGGTTATTATAGCCCAATACCAGTCACTTTCACTGTGGCTTCTGTGCTAGAAATCACATAGAATTGTCTTTTACTTTAATATCCTCTGATGACAAGGAAAGTGGTCATTTACATGACCACCAACTCCTACTTTCTCTTTTTTTTTTTTTTGAATCTTCTACCCCCATCTACATTAAAAAAATTTCAAGTATTAAGCCAGGAGGCACTCACAAGGATGCAAGTTTTTACATTAGACAAATTTTACAATAGACAAATGACATCCATGGGGAAAAATAATTCAATTTACTCATATAATGAAAATATATAAATTTCACTAAAGAAATTATTTCATGTATGTATTCCATAGATGAAAAAAATAAAAATTGTAATGTAAATTTTTCTTTAGCTAACAGAAGCAGCTGCAGTCTTTATGGCCTTCACAGTGCACAGAATGGAAAAGAGTGTTTCTCATTGCCTAACACTTTGCAGGGTTTACCCACTTATTTCTACATACATACTAACAAAATTGTCACTAGAAAAAAATTAGTTAGTTTATAAATTTAAATGTTTTTAAACCATGTAGTTGATGGTCATGTTACCCCTAATCACCTAAGAAGTGGAGATAGGAGGAATGTTTGAGCCTAGGATTGGCAGTCTAGCCTGAGCAACATAGTAAAACTCTGTCTTAGAAAAGCAAAACCAACAAAAACAATGTGGAAAATATTTAACTTGTAAAGCCTGCAAGCACCCTTCTCATCCACAGTGAGTAGTTTTCAGTATGCAAAAAGGAAAGTTAAGAAGGAAAATAAAGTCGGTTGGCTCTTAGCAATAGGAGATAAATCTCACAATACCAGTGGGTGAACTCCCTAAGTCTTTCCAAATGTTATAGCCGTTTCAAGTCTAAACTTGAGCTAGAAATTGGGAACAGTATATGTGTCAGATTAGAATAGGTTTCACTGAATGCAAACACCTACCTCAGAAGTCAACTAAAGAAAAGAGGCATCCTTGAGGATGGAGAATGGAGAACTTTGAAATTCTTGGTACCTCAGGATAGAACCCAGAGCTTCCTAGGGAATGAAAGGCTGGAAAATACTTAAAGAGATCTGAGAAACAGTGAAGACAGGTAACTTATAATAACATAATCATTACCACTTGGGTGTCTTTCATGTGTAGTCAAGGTAGATATCTGAGTTTGAGGCCAGCCTGCTCTACAGAGTAAGTGCCAGGACATCCAACTTAGGCGGCGAAGGAGACAATTGAAAATACAAAGCTGGTGAAGATGTATGTAATTCAACAAGGGGGCCATGTTCCAGTCCCAGTAAACAGCAGAACTTGGCAACTTTGGCCACATGGGTTCAGGCTTTAGAATCAAGGATATAAGAAAGGGTTTGTGTAATCTCCCTTTGCAACTAAGGAAAGGCACTGAGGCCAGGCACACGTCAGGGGTATACCTGAAGATGTCCAGAAAGGCAGTTGCATGAAGCTATAAAGGTGAAGTCTGTATTGCTTGGGTTGGCCAGGGTGTTAGAGATGCCAGAGTCTTGGGATACCTGCCAAGGAAAGCTGCTAACAGGTAATGGAGCCAGTCCAAGAGAAAGAAAAGTGTGCTGCTGTCAACAAAGCTGAAATGAGTTGGAGATCTGAAGAGTATTTTGACATCAGATATAGAAATGCAGATTTTGGACTTTGCCCAGCTGGTTTTCAGTCTTGCTTTGGTCCAGCATTTTCTTACTGTGCTCCCTTTCCTCCCTTTTTGAACAGTAATGTATATTCTATGCTGTTGTATGTTTCAAGTTGCAAGTTAACCCCCAGGATAATGGGATTAATCCACAGAGTCTATTTAATGAGCAAAGGAATTTATTTGGGGGTTAACTCACAACAAGGGAGACTTATCATAGGGTCCATGAAAGTTGAGCTATGTCCCACGCTGATTTGCCTAGTCCAAGGTCTCAGCATCCAAATCCACAAGGTAGCAAAGAGAGAGAGAGAACATTCGTCCATCCCAGGTCTTAATGGTCCCTCCACAGCCACTCCTGGGGCATGCATGTCAAGGTCATAGGCAGGTGTAACAGCTGTCTGTTACCTCACTAGGGGTGGTACTTCAGGGCATGGTTCCAACAGCCACTTATTACAGTGTACTTTTATAGATGAATGTAACAACGACAGCAATGATTCAAAGAAGGATGTTTGAGTGAAAAACAAACAAAAAAAGATTAGGAAAACATGAAAAAAATAAGTGCCAGTAAGCACATACTAAATATTAACAGAGAAGCCCTGTCCCTGAACTTTTTTAGGACAGGCCAACTTTAACGACCTTTCACAAACTATAGATCATATCTGGGAAAGCATAATAGCAAAGCAGAAGTCCGTATCCAGATTGAGGGTACACTGACCAGATTGGTTTCTATAGGTATGTTCTGACATTCAACAGTAATAAACATGTCTTATAAATTGATGTAAATGTTTGGCATATGTAGTCAGAATGTTTCTCCATTCCCTCTGCGCCCCTTGCAGACCCACAGTCACTTATAAAATAATCACTCAGGGGCATAGTATTATTTATAACTGCTTGGCCATTAGCTCAGGCTTATTACTGACTAGCTCTATACTTAAATTAACCCATGATTCTTATCTATGTTTAGCCACATGCCTTGGTACCTTTTCTCAGTTCTGCTTTGTCATCTTACTTCCTCTGTGTCTCACTGGCGGCTTCTGACTCAGCCCTTCCTCTTCCTGTCTCTCTCCTGAATTTCCTGCCTGGCTATAACCTGACTCGACATAGGGCAGAGCAGCGTCTTTATTAACCAATCATAGCAACACACATTCACAGGGTACAGAAAGACATCCTACAGCAGGCACATGAGGTACAAAATAATGTCCAAGACCAATCCAAGTAACACAGTGCACTTAAGGTAAAAGGGCCTCTGTCTTATTTCCTGGAGCTTCTCTTGTTCCCCAAGACATTGTACACCACAAAATTTTGACCATTATAGTGGTTTGAAAGAAAATGTCCCCCAAAGGGAGTGGCACTATTAGACAGTTTGGCTTTGTTGGAGGAAGTGTTTCACTCTGTGGGTGGCTTTAGGTCTCTGTGGTTCAAGATACTCCCAGTGTCATGGACCATTTTCAGTTTGCCTTCTGATCAAGATGCAGCCAGCACCATGTCTACCTATTATTGTGAGATATCCACTGGAGTCTGCTAAAGGAGTATTATGGAATTTATTAGGATATAAACTGAGGAAATACACTCACAAATACAGAACCAAGGAGATAGTTGAAGTCATGCTCTTTTCTGACCTGGAGTGAATCCACCTTGCAGTTCTATCATACCAGGAAGCAGGAAGGAGGGAGAAGGGACCTCATGACCTCTCTCCTTTTCCTTTTAAGAGGTCATGTACAATGGCAGGAAGCATCGCCTTCTTTGGGCCTCATAGCCCAAGGTTATGGGCCGAGCAAATACCAACCACTATAGCCCACATACTGCACTGCTCCCCACAATGATGATAATGGACTTAACCTTTAAAACTGTAAGTGAGCCACACCAATTAAAGGTTTCCTTATACGAGTTGCTGTGGTCATGGTGTAACTTCACAGCATTAGACCAGTGACAAAGATCCAACCCCACCAGTATACTTAATCCTCATTTTCCTGAATGAATGATCTCTTTGGTTGATTCCTGAAATATTAGGCTTTATTTTTCAAAGTTTTGACTTTTATTTACATATGTGTGTGCTCGTCCATGTGAGTCTACACAAACTTGTGTGTACACATGGGTACACACACCTGTGTGCATAGGAAGGTCAGAAGACGGTGTCTAATCAATCAAGGCTGGAGTTGCAAATTTTGCTGGGAGCTTCGCTTATTAAAACAGGTTCTGAACTTTCATCTTTATGCTTAGCAGCAAGTGCCTTTAACTGACAAGCCACTTCTCCACCAACTTTAAGATTTATCTTCACTAGGAAGTATTGTTTGCCAATTAAAATCAAGGAAAGACAAGGCAGCATTTAGCATGAGACCAACTGGCCAGTGCAGCACTCAAACCCAATGTGCTCCAAAGCCTCACCACAGAGGCTGTGGCCATGCAGCATGGAGAGCATCCACCTGCTCTGTGGAGAACTAGAGAAGGGCACAACCCTGCCATCCTGAGCTCCCCAGGCCGCTGTGGCTCCCATGGTCTCCTGCTCATCCACAGAGACTGCAGTCCAGGGCATGTGCTGCCTCTCAGCACTCAGCAGTGAGGTGGGCAGAGGTGTACATCTCAGATACCAGAAGCTTGTCCCCATTATACATGTTGATCGGTTATTTAAATTCATAGTGAGACCTGGAGCTCTTTCAGAGCCCTTGTTTGTACTTTCTCTTCTGATTGCCCATTGGTCCATTTCATCCATTGGGATAATGAGAGCAAGTGAATAATTAAAAACTACAGACTATGCTTTTTGGTGCCCACTACCTATGATGGAAAACCTCACATAGCCTTGAGACAGTGTGAGAGCCTTGGACCTGCCTCTAATAAATGTACCTCCCCATGGGAGGCCTTACATTCTTGTAAGAGAGAATGGGGAATGGGTTGGGAGGGGGAAGTTGGAGGGGCAGGAGGAGGGAAGAGGAGGATCTTTGATTGGTATGTAAAATGAATAAAATATTTTCTTAATAAAAAAAGAGGTACAGACTAAATGATAATAAAACAGTACCCAAAATCTAAACACCAATTTATGTGGCATTAACATACTCCTAAGTTCTTTCAGGTTATATATATCATGTACACATAATAGGCTGGGTCACAGAGAAACACAGCAAGATTATTATGAGATCATTTTGTACATAAAAAAAAAATACCCAGAATTTAACAAGTGAGACTGAATACTTCAGGGCAATAGTATAGAAGCTTCTAGGACTTGTAATAAGCAGAGTTCTTGTTTTGGAGAGAACAGGACATTGTCTGAATAAAACTTGTTAATAGACCTTTACAAACTAATCAGGTTTTGTGAAAGTGAGTTTTCAGATTAGTATGACCCCCCCCACTCTCTGTCTGTCTGTCTGTCTCTCTCTCTCTGTGTAATCCAATGGTTAACATTCCTCTATTGCTCTCCACATTTATTTATTCATGTACTTGTATGTATGTATGTATGTATGTATGTATTTATTTATTTATTTATGTGGTAGAGGTTCTCACTGTCACTGAAGCTCACCAATTGCACTACACTGTCTGACTAGTGAGACCCCAGGATTCCTCTGTCTCTACTTCCCAGAGCTCTGACTGCAGGTGCACCCACATCAACTGGATTCTTAAGTGGCTGCTGGAGATCAACACATGGGTCCTCATGATTTACAGCAGGCAAGGGACACACTGAGTCTCTCTTTAGTCTGTAAGGACTATGAATTTATTCATGTTACAGTTTCACAGACCATAAACAGGTATCTTCTAGCATTCTGATGCACTGTCCTTTACCATGTGATTTGAAAGTAGCTCTGTTAATTGCTGAGCTTATGGACCCTAGTAGTAAAGGAGAAAGATTATTTCAGATGCCAGTGTTTCACAGGGAAATTCACAGACCTGTGAGGATTTTTTTTTTTAAAGTAAGCTTTATTAGAAAATAGATGTAGAGAAGTAAACATAATACAATGGTCTGTAAGTGCATTAAAGACTGCACATGGCTCATGATGAATCTGACTTTGGGGCACCCAAATTATCCCTCTAAATAACAACCATGAGTTCAAAGCAACTTTATTCTCAGCAGGGACGGGTTTTTCCATTCACTCTTTTAAGTGCTGCCTCTTTTAACTTTCAAGAAAGACAGGAAGCAAGTAAAAGTCCATGATGAACTACACTTTTTCTCTCTGTATAAGGAACTTGTGGCCTGCGATCATACAAAGCCCCACTTCCTGCTTGAGGTCATGTAGGAAACACAGTCAGTACAAGTGCAGTGTCAGGCACTGAGACACTCAACACTGATCTAAGGCCAAGGAGACACACTCAGAGAGGGACATGTGCCACATGCCTCTCCACAGCCTGCTCTGTGTGCTGGTGGCCTTGGCCTTCTCTGGTATGGATGTCTCACATATAGCTAAGTACATGCAGGAAGCATTGCTCTAGGCATATAGCAGTTCTCATGGACTTGATGGGGAACAGGGATTAGAGAGAAGCAAGCAGAATATGTCTTCAGTTAGGTTTGTCTTGGGCCTTAAGGTACCAAATACCAACAGTGTTTTATTCACACTATCACAGAATAAGCTTTTTTCTTTCTTTTGATTTTTCTGCAGGATCCAATTTGGGCCAGAAAGTGACTCAAGTCCAGTCAACTGCAAGCACACAGGAGGGGGAAGAGGTCACCCTGGACTGCTCATATGAGACAAGTCAAAACTTATACCATCTTTTTTGGTACAAGCAGCTTCTTAGTGGAGAGATGATTTTTCTTATTCGACAAATTTCTTCTTCTACTCATACTGAGAGGAGCAGCCGCTACTCTGTTGTCTTCCAGAAATCAACAAAGTCCATCAGACTTGTCATTTCAGCCTCACAGCTAGAAGATTCAGTGAAGTATTACTGTGCACTCTGGGAACACACTCACAGTGTTTGAAATGATAGCACAAGCTGAACAAAAACTGGAGCTCCTTAAGCATAGCCTCTCTCTGGGAGCCCAGCTGAAAAGCACACCTGCACATCCCAGACAAGAAGTTCCCAACCATGGCTCCTTCATCTGTGGTCTGCATCTGAAGTGTGTTTCTGAGTAAAACCTCATATCATGAAATTTAGAAACAGTTGTAGTGAGTGTCTTTGTCTTGAAAGTATTTAGCTAAAAATAGACCACAGAGAGTATGTGTAGTATTCTCTGTACTTGGGAATCTTGCACCACAATAATCTAAAGTATTAGATTTTCTTTAAGTTGGTAACAGCACATAGCACAGACTAGGCATCTGGAAGAGCAAAGAACATAATTTCCTTGTGAATCTGAGAGAAGCAGAGACATCATGAGTGAAGTTGTCAGAGACACATTAGGAAACTGCTGCTTCTGGGGAGTCCCTACATCACTGTCTTTGCATCTGGTACTGAGCCTGAGATACAGAAGGACCACTAGACTTGAATAGGGAAGGATAGAAGCATGAGGGCAGCATTTGATTGTACTCATACTTTTGAAAACACTGGCTCATACGTCAATCTTTTTCATTTTGAGGGACTTCAAAAGATCCATCCATTGCCAACATGCTACACACAGATTTAACCCAACATAAAGAAAAGCTCTAGAAGTGAGGAGTAGAGAGTGGATGGTAAATTGAGTTGGAACCTCATTGAAAGCATATGTGTCTGGACCTGAATCAACTGAGGTCCATAAAAAATATGAATGTATAGAAAAATATCCCACCTGTTTCTCAACTCCTTTGCAGTTGCTTTTTCCATGTCCAACCTCCAAACAGAACAATATAGGGAAGGAAATTCTGGGAAATGTGTTTCCAGATATATTTTCAAAGATTTGTTTATTTATTTTATATTGTTTGTGTAACTGTTTTTCCTGCATGTATGTGTGTGTACTGTGAGCATGTTTGGTGCTCATGGAGGCCAGAGGAGGGCCTCTGCAAGAGACACAAGTGCTCTTAACTACAGAGTCAATGTTCTAGTTCCTGTTTCCAGATAGTTTACATTGAGACTACAAAACTACTATAGAATTTCTGGGTAAGCTGTGGGATTCGATGTTGGATTTTTGAGATAAGAGGAAATAGAGGCAAGGTAAAACCACAATAGGTCATTTAAGAGAAAGAGATAAAGCAAAGTGAAAGTATCTGAGATCTTACTTTCTCCACAAAGAACCAGTCAAGCAACCGAGCTGTAAGAAGCTGCTCCTGCCAGTTACCACCACCTGCAGCCAGCATTGAAGTGTCAGCCTACATGGTCTCTCTGAGAGCCACAGAGAGAAAATTCAGCTGTCCTAATGCATTTTCTTTGGTCTCTGCTTCAGTTTCTGGCTCTGGATTCCTGCCCTGAGTTCTAACTTGGTTCCCTCAATGATAGACAGTGAGGTAGAAATATGATCTGAAATAGTCTCTTTCTAATCCAGACTGGTTTTGATCTGTGTTTTATCATAGAAAATCTAAACCAAAATGGAACAGGGCCTCATATCATAAAAAAGTGGTCTTTAATCACAGAAATTCTCTTACAGAAGGACCAACTGGTAACTTGTTTGGATTCATGACACTAGCAGCCTTTCCCTTATGTAGAGATATAAAATCAACCCAAGCAGAAGGAGAAAGAACCTTATTCTGAAGATGATGAATCAATGACTGTGTCCTCGATGCCTTTTATTTCATGATGCTGGGTATTTTAATGTTTTAAATTATTATTATTGCGCACTTTTACTTATCTGCTTTGATTGTATTCCCTAATTATCCTCTCTGACTATCCTCCCTCTCTCCTCAAACTTCCTTCCAAAAAGTCTCATTTTTAACTTATATTTATATCTTTTTCTTGTGGCCCACTGTACCTTAGTAGGGTTTCTTCCGTGAGCATGGATGTGGGCAGTGGATTTACTTGAATAAAGACAATTGCTTATCGGTATATGCCACTGAGGAATATGACTTCCCCTCCCCAAGCAAGCACCAACAGACAACTGAATCTAGCTCTTCAGATTGCGTTGAACCTCCTGACAATGACAATGTTTAAAGATCCAATCTTGTGCTGGTAGAGACTGCTTTTGTGAGTTCATAAGTGCAAGACTCATGTCATTTCCAAAAGATTGTATTTATTCATATTTATGTTTATAACTTGTTAGGTTGCTGTCTTATAATTTAATCTTGCTTTCAAAGCTTTTATGACTCAAGTCTTACAACAATTTCTCTATTGTCCAAAACTGTGACTCACATGCTTCCTCTCTCATTTTAATTTTAGTTCTTCTTTCCTCCTTTTCCTTTCCTTATTCATTTTATGATATAATGTTACCTCAAAAGAAGCACATTGTCACCCAAACACTGTCTTTCAACTCTATTGGGGATTTGGAAAAGTGCTCTAGTGTTTTCTACTGTAAGTCAGCACTGGGACTTCCGTTGAGTCATTATGTCTGGTAGATCAGGTGCATTCCTGCTAAAAAGGGTAGGTAACATTAAGTCCAAGTAAAGACAAATCACCAGAGAAGTCACATGAGACAAACAGGATAAAACAGAGGAGAAAGTTAGAAGAAACATCCATCAGATACACAAAGTACAATGAATAAACACAAAATATATGAGAAAACCATCCACTATGACATCCACCTAAACTCACAACTCCTTAGTAGTGGATGCCAAAGAGAATGGGACAGCTAAAATACAAGGTAAAGACTAAATTTTCTCCTTTGAAAGAATATAAATGACCATGTATGGGAGTCAATTAAGCATAAGAACAATGTAAGAGACTCAAACTCAGTGACTAAATAAGAAAGTTATCAAAGTAAACAAAATAATCAGGCTGGCTCTCAGAAAGTATCTTTTTTACTTGTTTGGGCCATCTGGCCCTCAAGCCCGTTAGGGATGAGCCATCCCACAACTAAAATTCAAATTCTCTATTCTGAGCCTTTGCCTTGCCTGCCCATAGCACTGTCCCATAAAATCCCAGCATGGCGATGTTCTGCACTTCCTGTAAGTCTTGACTCAAATGCAACTGCCTGTGAAGACTTTCCTTTTTCCTCCTTGAAAATCAGGCTCTAGCCTACTCCAAATGTGGAAAAGGGAAGTATTTATTTTCAAAAATTTTATTTATAACTTAAATCATTTTATCAGTCTTAAAAAGTAGTACTGAATATAATGAACCTCTAGAAGAGTTAGAGTCATATTTGTGGATAGGAAAGCATAAGCAGCTCCCTGAGATGGAAGTTTCTAGTTCCTATATGACAATTGAATGGGAGTGGTTGGAAGTTAAGGGTTTTGCTATCTGAGCAGGACCAACAGAAGAAAGAGGAGGACCCAGAGTGCTACAAAAGACTCACCTCAGAATCAGTTTAGTGAACTCCCAGCCTTAGAATATGCCCCCTCCCATCTCTAAAGGATGAAGCTTTACTTCCTCCTCCTCTGAGGCTCATCTTCTGTCTTTTCCTGACATCCAGTCCTTTAACTGTTCCTGGGAACATACTCTGTAAAACCCTAGATGACCACCAGCATTACTGCTACATCCACTTCCCTTGTCCCCTCCTACTGGCTCCTTGGCTCTCCCTTTGATGACCCTTCTGGTTTCATGCCATGTTTATTCTGTTACTGTATAATTTTTTTTCTTTTCCTTTTTCAGCCCTCTGCTAGGCTCTATTTTCTTCTATCTCATTTCCCTTTCTATTTCTATTACTAGTGGTATTCTTCCACAAATCTATGTATGTATAATCATTAATATCTAGAGCCTGTATATGAGAAAAACATGCCATATTTGTCTTTTTGAAACTCAAAAGGAAGTCGTTTTTACTGAACCTCTGCCACCAGAGATCTGAAGCATTTTGATATTTGAGCTGAGCTCCCGGCTGCCCTCTGGTGCCTGTGAGTTAAATTGTGAGAACACGTAGTGGTGGCAGCAGCTGTCTTTTCTGATCTGAAGTTACAACTTTGTGATAATCATGGCGGGAGGATTCAGAAGAAGGTTGTGGTGTTTGATCCACTTCTGTCGGATGTGACTGTGATTCATGTAGGAGTGCCAAATGTGATTCCTGAGTGTTCTGAGCTGGAGAGCAGAAAATTGCTTAAGATATGGGCCTCAGCCTTGTTTCCCAAAATATGGAGTTTTTCTTTGCTAAGTGTAATTGTGTTCATATGCTGTCCCTTTTGGTACTCCAGATATGTCCTGGGAGGTAAGAACACATCAGTAATGGAGAAGAAGCCACCATAGGAAACATGGCACAGTGAGCCCTTCTTATGTTCCACTCTGCTTCCACCCTTCCAAGGTAATACAAGGTTTTCCAATGGGCGCCAAGACATGTGATGGAGCACAGACACCTGGGAGAACCTGGGAAAGCTGTCCTTAGGATGCACTGCCAAGTAGATCTCAGAAGACTCCCCATGGGCTTTGTCTTGTGGGCAGACACTGCAACCTCAGTGAGTGCCTGCTAGTCTTCAGTGGAGGACACCGTGAGCAGACCCAGCAAGTGTCTGAGGTACTGGAGCTACTGTGCTGTGTGATTTCCATGTGTGTTCCTGTTAGTGCTTACTGGACATGCCAAAGTTCTTGAAGCTTCCCTCCTTAAATGGCATAGTGATATTCTAGAAACAAAGATTTGGGTTGAAGTTCTGAACCTGCCACTTATTTGTTGAGGGGATTTTGGAAGGTTGCTTTATAATATTTTAGTTGAGGGGAATTTGGGAGACTGCTTTATAATTCTCATC